>NC_036638.1:16307960-16607960 GCF_002806865.2 Cucurbita pepo subsp. pepo
TGTTGGCGAGGAACCCGGTCTATCATTCAAAACACAGAAGGCGATACCATTTCACTCGGAGGTTAGTTGAAGATGGTGATGTGTTTTGAGAAGATAGAGGGTGCAAAGAATCCAGCAAACATGTTGACAAAATGTGTTGATGTTGGAATATTGAGGTTGTGCAAAACCTCAATTGGTATGGTGCAGTGGATGCTCATGGTCGTTTGAGAGTGAAATTCTTGGTTGACTAGATCAGTCTCCAAATGAGAGAATTGTTAGGCTATGGAGCCTGATACTCATTTATAGCTTGGTCAACGGTTATATTCGGTAAAGCTATATTTGGTAAAGCTATATATGGTAAAGCTATATATGGTAAATAGCTATATATAGTAGATGGCTAAATCTGGTAAAGCTATATATAGTAAACTATACCATATATATATCTGGTCCGGTAGAGCTTTGAAGATGTACTTTTCTATTCTCTGTACTCTCTCTTGTTGTATATACCTGAAGTCATCAATACAAAATCCTTTTAGCCAGAGTTCTCCTTGCAACTTTTCTCTATCCTTTTTTTCTTTGTGTTCATCTAGATCGAGCGTGTGCGTTGTTGTGCGATCCTAACAAATGATGGGATTTATCCCTTCCCACTCAACTCTCAACTTTATCCACCGTGCCAAAGCGAACCTACCACTGTAACAACCCAAGCCCACCGTTAGCAAATATTGTCCACTTTGGGCTTTCCTTTCAGGCTTCCCCTCAAGGTTTTAAAAACGCATTTGCTAGGGAGAGGTTTCCACACCCTTATAAAGAATACTTCGGGCTTTCCCTTTCGGGATTCCCCTCAAGGTTTTTAAAACGCGTCTGTTAGGGAGAGATTTTCACACCATTATAAAGACTTCGTTCTCCTCTCCAACCGATGTGGGATCTCACAATTCACCCCCCCCCCCCCCCCCNNNCCCCCCCCCCCCTTTAGGACCCAGCGTCCTCGCTAGCACTTGTTCCCTTCTCCAATCGATGTGGGACCCTCCAATCCACCCCCTTCGGGGCCTAGCATCTTTACTGGCACATCGTCTCGTGTCCACTCCCCTTCGGGGCTCTGCTTCTTCATTGGCACATTGCTCGGTGTATGGCTTTGATACCATTTGTCACAACTCAAGCCCACCGCTAGCAAATATTGTCCTCTTTGGGCTTTCCCTCTGGGGCTTCCTCTCAAGGTTTTTAAAACGTATCTGCTAGGGAGAGATTTCCATACTCTTATCAATAATGTTCCGTTCTCTTCCCCAACCGATGTGGGATCTCACAACCACCCTAAAAAAAGATGGGGAAATAGGATCTCCTTACCTAAGACCTCTTAGGAAGGCCTCTAGCGGGACCTTTAGGCTTCCAATTAACAAGAAATGGCCGTTCTAATATGGTTCAAACTTCTTGTAGGATATGTGGTCTCTTGATAGATTTAATACTTATCTCTGGGCGTTTATTACTAAGGCCTTACACATTTGGATGAATTGGATTCTTTTCTCGTATTGCTAGTTTAGGGTTTTGGCATTCCTTTTTGTTGTGTTGTCGTTTTTGTATGCGCTTATGTATTCGTTCTTGATTAAAGAAAACGTAGTTCTAATTACTCTTTTTAATCTAGAAAAGTTCTGATTTACTCTCTCTGTTTGTGAACATGAATGCAGATTTTAAGCAATTTAAAAGAATCTTTTTGGCCATTTCAACAAAATCAATCCAGAAGTTTATTCTTAAGAGCCGTTGATGTTGCTAACTGTAGTGATAGATCGAATGCAATTGAGGAAAGGTATTTCAACTATTTAAATCTGCAGCATAGACCTACTTTTAGAGAAGCAATATACTTTTCAGCCAATTGCCTTGCATCACCAAATTCACTATCCAATAACTCTTTACGTTCCTCAGCCCCTCCCTTTCAATTAGAGCTTGTAGATATGTGCATTAATATCTCTGTTTCTTGCCCTTTTTACCTTTTTCAGTGGCTTTCAGCTTGCGTCTGCAAAGGCTGCTCAACACAGGCTAGAACGTGGAGTTTGGACAAGTAGGCGTTATGGAGATATGAGGCGTGCATTAGCTGGTATGCTACGCTTCTCTCTCTTTGAGACTGTTATAGACTGAAGTCCATTTATTAATATAACCTCCACCCAAAGGCCTTTTGAATACTTAGAAACCTTAAACTTCTACCTAAGAATGTGGAATTGAGGGATATCACAATTACTTGGTTGTCCAAAGGACCAGAATATGAATGAGCAGGATTTAATATGGGCTTTCATATACTTTGCGAACTGATATAGTATTGGAAGCTTGCTGGTGAGAAACTGAGGAACTACAGCTTACTTCCTAGTATTTAAGGCTTGCTAGTCTCTCATTCATTTTCCTGTTGATTGTTTTTATTGGAGAAATGCAAATACAGGGAAATCAAGAAAATGGTGAAGAAGACTATCTAGCTATACTGAAAGGATGCATCATTTTTATTTATTTATTTTCCGTACTGTTTTTGTTTTAAGAAAAAGAACAGAAACTATTGACTAGAGTCCAAACAAACCTCACCGAGCTAAACTCTGGTTTATTTGGTCTTAGTACAACTGTAACAGCTCAAGTCCACTACTAATAGATATTGTTCGCTAAGACCCATTACGTATCGCCGTCAGCCTCACAGTTATTAAACAGGTCAGATAGTGAGAGGTTTCCACACCCTTATAAGGAATGTTTTGTTCCTCCCTCCAACCGATGTGAGATCTCACAATTCACCTCTCTTGGGGCCAGCGTCCTCGTGACACACCGCCCGATGACTGGTTCTGATACCATTTGCAACAGCCCAAGCCCACCACTAATAGATATTGTCCGCATTAGCCCGTTACGTATCGTCGTCAACCTCACGGTTTTAACACGCATCTGATAGAGAGAAGTTACGACACCCTTATAAGGAATGCTTCATTCCCCTCTCCAACCAGTGTGAAATCTCACAACAAGCCTTATTCTGTATGCCAATGACATCTCAAGCTTCGCTCATGGATTTATACAAGCTCTAGCTCTCTCATCCACATTCGCACCAAAATATTCTTGTTCTCTCCTTAAGGAAAAGGTTCAGTTACTTCTACTCTTACTTCATCTTAATCTGTAAGCTCATTATGCTTTCTTGCAGCATGTGAACGGCTTATCCTCCTTGATGTTGATATGAAGGAACTGAGAGATTATAGCATCCTTCTCTACCACTGTGGCTTCTATGAGCAATCTCTGGAGTACCTGAAGTTGTATCAGGAAACGAAGGTACATTCTATCTATCTAAAATGAAACTAAATGGAAGAAAGGGAAACAAAATGGTACATTCTACCTCCTGAATCATAGAAATTGGTCAACCATCAGTGAACTGATCACCTCAGCCAACCACTGCAGAGTTCCTCAAGTCCAACCGACACGTCAAGTTCCGAGGAGGAAGAAGCTGTGGAAAACTTGATGAAACGCCTTGCCCTTATTATGATTGAAGATGGTTGGAGCACACCCTCCTATGCTCGAAAGTTCATCGGTAAGAACGCCGAACCATGATAATTAACTCATCATGTACACTATGTTATACGTGTCGACTAAACCTTGAAAACAAGAAGGGTGATCCCTGTTAAAAGTGATCCATCATATGGAATAGGTAACTGAATACAGGTTGTATGGAGATAATGAATAGGGGATAGGAGTCTTAAGCTCAGATGCTGAAAGGCTTAATTTGGCACTTGAGAGAAATTGGTCCTTGCAATACCACTAATTATGGATGTATAAACGTTAATGTAAATACATGTAATTGAGTAAAGTTTTTTTAACATCTGTTTCATGTAATTTTGCTAAATATTGCATTGCATTTTCTATCTTTTATTGAATTTTATTAATTCCACTGCTAGATATTATCCGCTTTGACCTATTATGTATCGCTGTCAGCCTCACGGTTTAAAAACGCGTCTGTTAGGATGAAGTTCTACACCTTTATAAAGAATATTTTATTCCCATCTCTAACCGAAGTAGGATCTCACAATCCATTCCCATTGGGAGCCCAACGTCTTTGTTGGTACACAGCCCGATTTCTGGCTCTGATACTATTTGTAATGGCCCAAATGGGACAATATCTACTAGCCATGA
Organism: Cucurbita pepo subsp. pepo; assembly: GCF_002806865.2. Taxonomy (NCBI): domain Eukaryota; kingdom Viridiplantae; phylum Streptophyta; class Magnoliopsida; order Cucurbitales; family Cucurbitaceae; genus Cucurbita; species Cucurbita pepo. The sequence continues at coordinate 16,312,074 of NC_036638.1, forward strand.
GTTTGGGCCGTTACAAATGGTATCAAAACTAAACACTGAGTGGTGTGCTAGTGAGAATGTTGGTCTCCCAAGGGGTGGATTTTGAGACCCCACGTTGGTTGGAGAGGGGAATGAATTTGAGACCCAACGTTGGTTGGAGAGGGGAATGAAACATTCCTTATAAAGGGTGTAGAAACTTCTCTCAAGTAGACGTGTTTTTATAAACCGTGACGCTAATGATGATACGTAACAGGTCAAAGTGGACAAATCTACCAAATTTTAAAAATTACATTTTTTATAATTTAATTATTCTTGTTTAATTATAATTTAATTATTTTTTTTTTAAAAATTGAGACTTGAATTTGAAAAAAAATGGTGAAATTGTGAATTTCATCCTCTAATATGTTTTCCTTGGCCAAAATTGATAAAATTTAAATCAAATTGCTCTCTTTAGAAGTTTTGTGAAGAAAGTGTGAAATATCGAGGTGTGTTATGGCTGGAGGTTAGGTGACATTATTCAAGGTATTGTTCATGTAATGTTCGCTGTCTTGTTCATGCATTGTTCACGGTATTTTTCATGTTTGATTTAATCAAACCGATTTTCGTACTCTTTGCCTGATTTGACCTATTTTGATCCAATTTTCTATTTATTTATAATGGTACCAATATTATACCAATATTCTTTTTTAATATAGGACCTCTCCAAGAAGTTTCTAGAAATTTGGAGTCGAAAATCGAAACCCTAAATACACTTGGACACGTGCTTTTATTCGTTGAGTTACGCTAAAGTTAGCAAGAGTTTGCTATTATCAATATAGTGTTGATGTTGTGACATATTTAAAAATATATTTTAATATATAATAATGTGTTTTAAAAATACATTTAAAATGCGGATCGCCCATTTAAAATACATTTAAAAATATACATTTTTTCAATTCTAATCTTGAGCGGTGAATGGATCGCCCATTTTAGTAGAATACTCCTTCATTTTTAATTACAAAGAACTTGCTTTAATAATTTGCATGTACTAGCTAAGACCTTATGTCTATCTAGTGGAGATCTTATTTACGTTGGTACCAGGTAGAGCTCTAGTAAACGACAAGTCTTGAGATCTTACAAATTGGGAACATGTCAATTCGAACCATACTCTATTACTCATACCTAAGAACATTACCATCACATACAAAGTTCAAGATAAGATCTTCAATTTACAATCGAGGTTCCTCGTAGTCTCAAGGAAAATGCATGCAAGGCCAGAAGAACAGCCTTCAACTTCTCTCGAACTTTGTCGTCGATCAAGTCGCCATGGCTATCAAACTTGGGTGGCGGCTGATATGCATTCAAGAAAAACTCGGGCTTGTTTATGAAATGAAGGTCAAGAAACACCCCAATTTGGCGAAGATGGTACTGTGATCTTGCTCCGCCTAAGCTCCCACTTGAGCTCACGATTGCTGCTGCTTTGTTTCCCCATACATTTGGTGGCCTTGATGCCCAGTCTAGTGCATTCTTCAGTGGTGCTATCAACATCACAACAACTAAATCAAACTGACATGAAATGAAAAAGTATTTAGTCATTATCGAATCAAACTGACATGAGATTCATATTTTCCATTCGATTTAGAATACGACAAAAATTTTACTAGTTTAATAAATGGGAATCTCGAGCTTATATTACTTTGTTTTCCCATCCGTATGAAAGAACTAAAAGTTCAAAAACTATGCTGATCGAGAATATTAGTTAGAAGGATGAATGAAAATTGATGTGTATAAACTCGATTCGTTTAAACTTAACCCAAACTCACCCTCGTGCTGTTTTAGTGCACTCCGTTCAATACGTGAAACATATTAGCTATTTGCTTTCAAGGTGGGCAGCATGATCGAAGGAGACAATTACTCATTCTAAAAACCAATATTATTAAATGAAAGTGAGAATATTTGCTAAAACTACCCAATCTAAGTGGTTGAAAGTTCTCTATTTATAATCATTTACAGAATTAAATAGGTTACAAATGAAATGGAAATAGCAAATGAAATGGAAATAGCAATGAATGGATACCGGATATTCGTGTATGATCAAGGATCAAATATGATATATATGTTAAACCATTCCATATTAGTCTATGATCAAGGATCAAATATGATATATATGTTAAATCATAATAGAAGGTTAATTATCCTCAATAATACAAGACATTAGCTTATAATCAACGGTCAAATATGATGCATATGTTAAATGGTAATGAAAGACTAAATATCCTCAATATAAAGAGACATATGTTAAACCATTGTAGAAGACTAATTATCCTTAATAATACAAGATATTAGCCTATAATTAATTGTCAAATATGATGCCTATGGTAAACCGTAATGAAAAGCTAAATATCGCCAGCAAAAAAGGCTACGTTCCTAGTTCTACTACAGCTAAATTATCCATAATCACACAAATCCTTAGTTATAATGAGATCCCAACTTAGAACAGGTTCGAAAAGAATTGCTCTGTGGAAATCTAGTTGTAAGTTGTGTTTAAAAGGAGCTATGGTCTATTATTGGCCTCTAAGGTCAAATTAGTAAGCTGTGGAGATGGTGATTTAACCTAGGGCGGCTGAGATTAGGAGTTCAAGTTCACAATCCAAGCCAATTTTAACTTTCAATATTCTAATAATAAATTTATACTGGAATAGTAATTTAAAAATATTAATAGAAGTGATATTTTATATAATTTAGGGAAAAAAAAGGAGTAAAAATGAAAAGGAATTTACCGGTGACGGAGTAATTATATTCCGGCGAAGCAAAGAGAACACTCTCTGCTTCCAAAATCTTCCGACGAAACGCCTCGACAGCCGGTGGATACGTTCCATCAACCTCCAAATCGGTGTTGAGCATCGGCAACGGCGAGATATCTACATATTCGATTTCCAATCCATCGATCGAATCCTTAGCGATCTCCGTCGCTACAACAACGATCTTCGAATCAGAGCCCTAGACGACGAATAATCGACAAAAACAGAGCACAGAAACAGAAAAATGGAGAGAGAGAAAGAGAGAGATAGAGATTTCGATTACCAGCACGAATCAAGCCTCTATTGGTAGAACTTTTGCGAAGAGAACCACAGAGCGCGACGACCTTAACCGCCGGCTGCGCTCCCACCATCATCGAGAGTGCCATCGTCGCGATCGAAGGCCTGAAGCACTGAGGATCCGGCGAGTGGAGATCCGATTCTTACGGAAATGTGGAGCGAGAGAAATTGTAGTATTGTGATCTGAAAGTTGAAAACGAAGTTGATGCGATGAGATCGTGTTAGCAATAGTAGTGGTGTGGCGCATGTGGTGTGCTTTTTGCAGAACTTTCTGCTCGTTTCGCGTCTGCTCATGTCCAAATCAGCAGAGAAGGAAGTACTTCCCCCCTCCATTATTAAAAATATTCTATATTTTATATTTTATCTCATAAATATTTCTACCAAATTTTATAAATAATAATAATAATAAATTTTAATATTTATTTATTTAAAATATTTATACAAGTAGTACTATGTTTAAAAAATACTCTTGAAATTTTAAATGTAGTATTAATATTCTTTATATTTATATAAAAAAACACATTATCATTATCAAAAATTTTAATGTTATTTTTAAAATTTTATGAGTACTTTTTTAATGTAGTACTAATATTTGTTCCAGGGAACAATAATATCCTCTTTAATACTCTAGTTTCATGAGAAAGATACTCGAACGTAATAAAAGTGTCATAAATAATTCTTCTCTAACGTCTTGTTAATAGAAATTAAAAACGATTATGAAAATAATCGCTATGCATTTCATTATTGTTGATTTTCTCATTGTTCTTCTGTTTTCCAATGGTAGTGGCACTCCGCGTTAATTTTCACCAGCACTATTCGAATGTTACCTAAAAACTCATTTAATTTTCAGCGATAAAATTAACCAAAAAGATAAGTTATCTGTCGAATCAATAATTTACTTATACTCGTGAGAGTGTATACTTGCACTTATTTTTGTGAATTTTACATCAATTTATTATATACATTTACAAGCGATATCTATTAAATTATGTTCAATGACACGTAAGAATATTCAAATAAACTATGAGTTATGAGATAGCTATGAGTTACTATTTCAAGTTTAGCTATGAGTTACTATTTCACCGTAAGAATATTCAAATAAACTGATCACTGATCACTCTATTTTGGTAGAGTACTATTTAGTTCTTAAATGTAAGAAACTTGCTTTGATTATCTGCGCGTGCTAGCTAAAGACGTTATGTCTATCTAGTGGAGATCTTATTCACGTTGGTACTACTAGATTGAGCTCTAGTAAACGATAGTCTTAAGATCTTACAACAATATGTATCTAATTGGGAGTCTGTCAATCCGAACGGTACTCTATTGTTCATACCTAGAAACATTATCATCACACACAAATCTTTCGTGAATAAAGATAAGATCTTCAATTTACAATAGTGGTTCCTCGTAGTCTCAAGGAAAATGCATGCAAAGCAAAAAGAACAGCCTTCAACTTCTCTCGAACTTCACGGTCGATCAAGTCGCCATGGCTATCGAACTTGGGCGGCGGCTGATATGCGTTCAAGAAAAACTCGGGCTTGTTTATGAAATGAAGGTCAAGAAATACTCCAATTTGGCGAAGATGGTACTGTGATCTTGCTCCGCCGGAGCCCCCACTTGAGCTCACGATTGCTGCTGCTTTGTTTCCCCATACATTTGGTGGCCTTGATGCCCAGTCTAGTGCATTCTTCAGTGGTGCTATTAACATCACAACTAAATCAAACTGACATCAAATGAAAAAGCTTATTTTTATGGCCCGATTCGATTACTTATGAATAATATATCATAAAATGAGCTCAGTTTCAAATAATAAAGATACTTTTACTACTAAGTCACGCTTAGGTTGGCTCGTTTTTGTTGTTTAATTTTTTTTATGTTCGATCTAGAACCCAACCAATTTTTTTTACCTAATTTAGCAAATGGAAATTCTCTATTTTGTACCATTTTGTTTTTCCATCAAGTAGAGTATGAAAAAACTAAAGGTTTCAAAACTAAGCTTACTAAGAAAATTAGAAGGTTGAAGGAAAAGTTGAGTGTATAAACACGATTCATTTAAACTTAACCCAAATTCACCCTCATGTTGTTTCAGTGCACCTCGTACAATACATGAAATATATTAGCTATTTGCTTTCGAGGTAGGCAGTATGGTCGAAGGAGGCAATTACTCATTCTAAAAACTAATATTTTTAGACGAAAGTGAAAATATTTACTAAAATCACCGAACTTAAATAATGGTGAAAGTTCTCTTTTTATAATTATTTATAGAATCAAATAGATTACAAATAAAATAGAAAGAGCAGTAAATGGATATACAACAATAGACTATGATCAAGGATCAAATATGATATATATGTTAAACCATTATAGAAGACTAATTATCTGCAATGATACTAGACATCTATAATTAAGGGTCAAATATGATCATTAGACAGTCATGGAAGGCAAAACAAAGGCTATTTTCCTAGTTGTAGTCTAGCTAAATCATCCAGAACTACAAAAATCGTTAGTTAGAATGAGATTCCATGTTAAGAAGAAATGCTCTTTAGAAACGTGTTTAAGAGGAGTTATTGTCTATTATTGGTCTCTATGGTAGAATGAGTGGAAAGCTAGGAAGATGTTAGCCAATCAAAGCCAATTTTTAATTTCAATATTCTAATAAATTTATACTATAGTAATTTTAAAATATTAATAAAAGATTAGGAATAAAAATGAAAAGGAATTTACCGGTGACGGAGTAATTATATTCCGGCGAAGCAATGAGAACACTCTCTGCTTCCAGAATCTTCCGACGAAACGCCTCGACAGCCGGTGGAAACGTTCCATCAACCTCCAAATCAGTGTTCAGCATAGGCAACGGCGAGATATCTACATATTCGATTTCCATTCCATCGATCGATTCCTTGGAAATCTCCATCGCTACAACAACGATCGCCGAATCAGAGCCCTAGACGACGAACAATCGACAAAAAAACAGAGCACAGAAACAGAAAAATGGAGAGAGAGAGAGAGAGAGAGAGTTCGATTACCAGCACGAATCAAGCCTCTGTTGGTGGAATTTTTGCGAAGAGAACCACAGAGAGCGACGACCTTAACTGCCGGCTGCGCTCCCGCCATCATCGCGATCGAAAGCCTGAAGCACTGAGGATCCGGCGAGTGGGAACTCGATTCTTGAGGGAATGTGGAGTGAGAGAAACTGTAACGGGAGAATGGAGGAAGAGGATGATTATTGTGGTCTGAGAGTTGAAAACGAAGTTCGGGCGATGAGGCTTTTCGCAGAACTTTTGTGGTCGCGGCTTTTTGCAGAACTTTGTTCGTTTTGCGTCCTTCTCATGTAGAAATCATTTCTTTAATGGTATCTAACGCCACAAACTTAATAAAAATATTCCTTTATTTAAAATATAAAAAAATCATTAATGCAATTCAATTTTTTAATTTTTAAATAAATTAATCAAAGCCAACTTTTGTGTCGAGTAATTTTGAATTTTCTAAAAAAAAATATATATATATTAATGAAATTTTTAAAAATTTAAAAATATTTTTTAAAGCTTATTTTTAAAACTCATTTTAAAGTTTAAAGGTATTTTTGAAATAAATACGAACAATTTTCATCTAAAACTAATTGGATATATATATATATATTAAAGTTCAAAAGTATTTTTTAGAAAAGTTTATAGGTGTGAAACGAAGTTTATAGATATTTTTTTAGACAAAGTACCTTAAAAAATTAGAGCTCTAGTAGAACAGAACAAATGATGTCAAGCCACGAGCATCTTCATTCCTATATAAATATAAAATTGTGGGTATAAGAATCCCCAGTAGATCATGTCTTTCAAGTCGCACGTTGCTTTCTACCAAGTTTTACCATAACCTCTAATTTCGTGCAACTCGTATGTAATTGATTCATTTATGGAATCGTGTATAGTCATTGGTTTAGTTGGTCCGTAGTAATCTATATTCTTATGACATGGGTAGTTTTTGAAAAAGTCCCGGGAATACTTCTATTTATTTAAACCCATATTTTATTGTATATATACCATGTTTATAGATATTTTTATTAATTTAGCCTAAATATTAGTATTGTTTTATTTTATATTTTAAAAAATTAAATTACACTTTTTTTTTTTTTTTTAGGATTAAGGTTTCAAAATATATGTTTTCGTTAAGGGTGTTCATATGACTGGACAACACAGCCATCTTGAACTGCCCAACCCAAACCATAAAACTTGAGTTTGATTTGAATTGTTTCAGTCTGAGTTGAGTTGAATTTTTAAAAAAATTGAAAATTTGATTCTGTGAGGAGTTGATTTTTTTTTGTTGGGTCAACTCAACCAACCCTAGGGTAACACTCAACCCAAACCTATCTTTAAAAAGAAGTAAGACAGGAAAATCACGAGATTTTAGTTATTAATATAATATGTACAGTGAAAAATAAGTAAGACTTCTTTGAATAATCTGAAAACAGTAGATGAGCTTACGTGATTAAGAGTAGGAAAACGAAGACAAAGGTAGCAACAAACTAAGACAACATCGACCATAACTAAGGTAAGGGACGATGAGATCTATTGAAACAGGACGACAAAACAAGGGAAGAAGAGAGAAACGAGAACGGTTATCAAACTAACTCTAAAAATTGTGTCTTTTAGTCCATAAAAGTATAATTTTGTTTCTTTTAACATGTTCTTGTTCTTTCTTTTTATTGTAAAATGGGACTCACTCGATATTTCAAATGCTACTTCTGACACAACATTTATGACTCAAAAGTATGAATAGATCTGAAAATATTATTACTCAATCAAACAATACAAAGTTAAGAACTAGAAATAGAATTGGGATCGAATGTTCAATCTTCATTGATATTTACACCGTTTAAATAGAATACAATCTACCAATTAATACCTACCAATAATAACAAAAAATATAAACCAACTAATTCGCGAGAATACAATAAAATATATTACTAAAATAATATTAAAATATATAAGATATATTCCCTAACTAATATATTCGGAACATATTATACTGATTCAAACGGCCATTAGAATTATGGCGAATTTGCTATCCATTACACCACACAAGTCCAATTCCTTACACGTCTGAAGCTATGGCCAGGCTCCTTATCTCCACCAGAGCCTTCCCCTTTCCCCCTCTTCCCCTGGTTCCGGCACGGGCATTCTTCAGACCCTCCAAATTGTCGCCGGCGGTCAGATTCTCCGGCGACCCATCAGCCGCCAGAGCCCTACGAGTGGTGACGACTCGTGCCGGTGCCAGCACCAGCAGTTACATCTTCGCTTTCTCTATCCCCTTTTCGCTTATTCTCGTCACTGCCCTTACCGCTCTCAAAATCGGTGATAACCTGGACAAGAAGTTTCTTGAGGAGGTACTTTGTGATTTGTTATTTTGCTCCATTTTGTTTGTGGGACTGAATTTTGTTGGGCGTTCTGGTTGGTTTCAGTTCATGTTTGGTTTAGATGAGCTTTTCTGCAATGTTGAGGCTTCTGTGATATTAATGCACATAACCTGTTTGTATTAATGCTTAGTGTTCAGGGAAATGATTTCTGCATATATTTTGATGTTAGAATTTGTATGGTTTATGGTTGAGCGAGCTTTCCTGCAATGTTAAGGCTTCTGTGATATTAATGCACATAACCTGTTTGTATTAATGCTTAGTGTTCTGGGAAATGATTTCTGCATATATTTTGATGTTAGAATTTGTATGGTTTATGGTTGAGCGAGCTTTCCTGCAATGTTAAGGCTTCTGTGATATTAATGCACATAACCTGTTTGTATTAATGCTTAGTGTTCTGGGAAATGATTTCTGCATATATTTTGATGTTAGAATTTGTATGGTTTATGGTTGAGCGAGCTTTCCTGCAATGTTAAGGCTTCTGTGATATTAATGCACATAACCTGTTTGTATTAATGCTTAGTGTTCTGGGAAATGATTTCTGCATATATTTTGATGTTAGAATTTGTATGGTTTATGGTTGAGCTAGCCTTTATGAAGTGTTGAGAAATTGTTCGTTACTATGATGAATTCAAGCAATCTCTTCATGTGCTACTTTTAATACTAAGATTGTTCTTATGGAGGGATTGCTGTACTTTGCTAAGCACTCTCATTAGGTCTAGTGATATCTGTAAAAAAGAGAGATAACCGCCCAAGCCCACCGCTACTCGATATTGTTCTCTTTGGGCTTTTACTTTCGGGCTTCTCCTCGGTTTTTAAAACGTGTCTGTTACGAAAAGGTTTTCACACCCTTAAGAATAATGCTCCGTTCTCCTCCCCAATCGATGTGGGGATCTCACAATCCACCCCCTTTAGAGTTCACCGTCCTCGCTGGCACTCGTTTCCTTCTCCAATCGATGTGGGACTCCCCAATCCACTCTTTCGAGGCCCAACGTCCTTGTTGGCAGACTGCCTCGTGTCTACCCCCTTCGGGGCTACCTCCTCGCTGGCACTTTGCCCAGTGTCTGGCTCTTATACCATTTGTAACAGCCCAAGCCCACCGCACATATATTGTCCTCTTTGGGCTTTCTCTTTCGAGCTTCCCCTCAAGGTTTCTAAAACGCGTCTGCTAGGGGGAGGTTTCCACACCCTTATAAAGAATGTTTTGTTTTCCTTCCCAACCGAGCTGGCATCTCACACCTCCAGCCACCCAAAAGTTGCCTTTTTGTATATTCATGGCCATTTGATTTGATGATCCCTCACTTGGATAATCTTGGAGGCCTCATTCCTTGAGTAGCAGGCAAGTTTCAAGAAGTTTAAATTACTATGTTCTCTAGGTGAGAGCTTGAACTTAGGACTTTGAAAGCATCTCAAAAACATTTCAAAGTCCTTTCCATCTTGGTCACCCCATAGACCTAGAACTACAAATAATCTAGGTATCGGAGGCCTCATTCAAAAAATGGAATGAGTAGTTGCGCTTTCGATCTTGTTCTCAGCTCTGGGTCTGGTCCTTTAGGCGAGGCTCTTGACTTTACAAAGTGGTTCCCTTTATGGTTCAGGAATTCGTGCTTGGCTGACTTTTATTTGTTTGGTTATAGTTCGTGCCCACTTGTAATGAACCCCCACCCGCCCCAACGTAGAGTAGAAACCTCCTTAAACTGATTCAAGTGATTCAGTCCGTAGGAAAGTCAGATGTCTCTCTTGCAAGCCAAAACATTGATTTTGTCTCGATGCGGTTCTTCCCAAAAGAGTGAGCGCTCACCCATATTATGGAGCGCACCCCCTTTTTTCTTATTAGTAGGTTGCGAAATCTCACCTTTCGAAAATCTCTCATAAGGAGAGGTGGGAGTATGGGCTTTTTTGAATTGTGTATATTCTCACCGGTCACCACCACCACTAGTCTCAAGGGAGGCAGGGGTAGCCTACCATGATGAGTAAACAAACAGAATTTTCAAAAACCAAAAACTAAAAATCAAATAGTCGTCGAACGAGGCATAAGTTTTCCACGTAAGAGCACGAACTTAGTACGTTGAAGGCATCCAATAACATTTCAAGCCGTCCCCATCTTTGGTCGCCCCATAGAGTCTATTTAGAGCAGGAATAGCAAAATCCATAGGATGAGTTTGATCATGGCACTTCATTTCAAGGCCACATTCTTGTTATAGAAGAGATATAAAGCCTTTTTATGCATAATAATCTGTTCTTGAGGGAAATTGATTCCTGAAACTGGGAAATAGACACTGATTTTGTTGAACTGTGTTTGTGAACCAGCTTGCTCTTAATCAAGCCATAATGGAGGAAGATGAAGAGAACAAAGATGGTAGTTCAGAAATCTCTTTCGAAGAAAAACCCGCTCTTCCACGAACTCGAAACCGCCCTAAAAGGGAAGCCGAGGTATAAATAGCAGCATAGATTTTGGATGTGAACATGATCGGATCAGACAGGCAGAAAAAATGGCTCAAAGGAACTAGAAAGCTTCTATGTATACTGTATGTAACTTAGTTTTCTTCATCTTCTTCTTAATAATGATTAGTATACAGTTAGTCTGTATGATGAGTGTATTTAATACTTAATATTATTGTTATATATTCTTCATATTGAATTATTTTAAAAAAGCAAATATGAGGTATTATCTTGAGCTCTTATTTTGTTTATTTGTTGATAAGAGGTACGGTCTAGGTTACATTTAGGCCAACGTTACTAGTACAACATTAGTTGGGTCCAGTTGAAAAATATGGATCTAAAACCCGAACTTTTTAACTCTTATCTTATTAGTTCTTTGAACCATTTTTTTGTAGCGGCTCGGAAAGGGTCTTTTTCAAAACTTAGAGAAATCATTTCATAATCACGACACTTCATTGGTCAAGAAGATGTTCGGAAACCAATTCATAAAATTTTTAATTAGCGAAAATGTAGTTGAGGGTTATTTTCCTAAAATAAAATAAATGAAAGCTTGAAGATCTTCAAAATAGGTTGAGATATAAAAGATGCAATAAATTAATTAAAAAACTTAAAAATTTATATATAAAATAATATTTAGTTCACTAACAAAGTTGTCGTTGTAGTATAGTGGTAAGTATTCCCGCCTGTCACGCGGGTGACCCGGGTTCGATCCCCGGCAACGGCGGATTTATTTTTTCTTTTATTTTACATTTTAAATCTAACTCGAAACGATTCGTTTAAGAAATTATATGCAATTCTTTTGAGACACGTGGAAATGCCAGAGGGTCAACACGTATTTTTTTAAGTGATTTTTATTTTATAAATTAAATTAATGAAATTGTTTAAAATTATGTATTATTAATAATATATTTTTAATTAAATTCACATTCTCATCAATATTGAAATGCACAACACAAAAAAATATTGATACAAGCATAATGTATATGCTAATACGCATAATTAAACATCTCCTCATTGTTATTATTTATTTATTTTTGAAATTAGAAATTCAAGTCTTTACCTACAAAATCTTAAGCCAGAACTCAAACGGTAAAGTCTATTAAAATGATATACATAGGGACGAAAAATTGACGACTTATATTAGTTTTGATTTAGTCTTTTATGTATTAATTTTATTTACTCGCTCGTTGTGAATTTTAGTAATCTAGAAGAAAAAAAATGTCATATGCAAAAGAAAATTTGATGGGGTAATAGTTTTTGTTCCTTTACGAAGTTCTATCGAGATCAACTTGACTTGCCCTTCTAACCGTCCAAGTTCACCGCTAGCAGATATTGTCCTCTTTGGGCTTTCAGCTTCCCTTCAAATCTTTGTCTGCTAGGGGAAGGTTTCCGTTTCCACAATCTTATAAAGGGTGTTTCATTCTCCTCCCCAACCAATGTGGGATATATCACAATCCACCCCCTTCAAGGCTCATCGTCCTCGCTAGCATTCGTTTCTTTCTCCAATCGATGTGGGATTCCCACCAAATTCACCCCCTTTTGGAGCCCAACGTCCTTACTGGCACACCACCTCGTGTCTATCCCTCTTTGGGGAACAACTTCTTTGTTGATACATCATCCAGTGTCTGGCTCTAATACCATTTGTAACGACCCAGTCCACCGCTAGAAGATATTGTCCTCTTTGGGCTTTCCCTTTCGGGCTTCCCCTCAAGGCTTTAAAACGTGTCTACTAGAGAAAGGTTTCCACACCCTTATAAATGGTGTTTCGTTCTCCTCCCCAATCAATATGGTATATCACAATTGCTCGGTAGGTTTTACACACCTAGTCGTTAGGCCATTTGAGTACATTACGGGCATTTTGGCCCTTCTTGATTTCACTTAGTACAAGCCTTTTCACTATCTCCTTCTCCGTGTAAATAGTAGTGACTCGTTGAAGACCCTATTAAAGATTCAATAACCTTAGTCATGACTTCCTAGTAAAGTTTTTCTTCGATATTCAAACCAGGTGTGTGTGTGTGTTTTTTTTTTTTTTTTTTTTTTTTTTCTCGATGGTGATTGGGGACAAGGTCTAAGCTGCTACGAGACCATACTTGAATGTTTTGTTACCTTATCGAAATATACTTATTGAGGGAAGCAATGTAGCATAAATGAAAACCGAGACAATGAACTTTCTCATATCTGTCCCACCTCATTTAATACGCGTATATTTTAGAGTAAATTGAAATATATATTTTTTAAATTAAGAAATTAAAAAAAAAATTGTATTTATTTAAAAAATAAAAAGTAATAAAAAATTAATTTCTCAAGAATAGCTCGATCATATGAAATTTAATGGAAATTTTTGTAAGACGAAGAGCATAATGAGGCGAGGGACAAGGATAGAAAAGTCATTTTCCCTTCCGTCCACCCGCCAAATTAATACTCCAAATTTTATCTGATTGATAAATACGTAGAGATTCGAACATTTAACCTTTAGAAGCTCGATAATATTTTTGGAGAAAATAAGGAAAAATAAAGGAATAAAAAGAATATATTATATTCCTCATAAATAAAGATAAGAGAATATATGATGACAATACCTCTTTGTGGGTCCCACTGCCAGCTGGCTTCCTTCCTCCCTCCAACAAGAATGCTTTGTTTTCTTTCAAAACATTCTCACATTCTCTCTCATCTCTTTCACTTTCTCAATTTCCAATTTTGCCCCTCATTCCTCTTTCTCTCTCTTCATTGTTTTTCTAAAAATTTGAAATATAAAAGAAAAAAAAAAAAAAAGAGAAAATATATATTTTTTTTAGTTAGGGCTTTCGTATGTAAATGTAAAGGTCGAGATTTGCACGTTCGATCTCAAAGAAACGAGAATAGATGCTGAGCTCTAATACCAACTATCACGGTCGTACATCTTCAACCGTCGTGATCTTGACACGCTCACGACAAACCTTAAGGAGAACTCAAGTTCCATTTACATTTTTTTACTGGGTTTGTGGCTTCGTCGAATCGTCGGCGAGGTTTGCCTTCGTCAACTAAACAGCTCGTACGAAATTCAAGTTTGTGAGTGCATGCATGAATCGTGTTGTTGGAAACCGAGGTTACAATAATGACATTAAACCGAGGTGACAATTATAACCCTTTCGTGAGTTTTTTTTTTTTTTTTTTTTTTTTTTTTTTTTTTTTTTTTTTTTTTTTTTTTTTTTTTTTTTTTNGCATAGTTTTATTATTATTATGAATTTTTAATGTCATTATTGTAACTAGTTCTAGAAAAGTGACCAAGCAAGCCAATGAAAGGGTTATAATTGTCCTTTCACAGACATTTATTTAGCCCACAAACATTAATTAAAACTCAAAGATCATATTAATTATCTTTTTGCTTTTCACACTTTTAAGGATGTTAGCAGAGATTAAGAAGCTTTTTATGTCATAATTTAGCCCTAAATGTCCCCAACTTTTAAGGTTGTTAAATATAATATGGGTTATGTTCACTTTTTTGTGTTAAATCTATGAATAAATGAGACATGAATATAATAGGATGGAATTATTTATTTCGGAGTAAAATTGTACCCGTCCAAACCCACCGTTAACAGATATTATCAGTTTTAGCCCGTTACGTATTGTCGTAGTCTCAGAGTTTTAAAACATGTCTATTAGGAAGAGGTTTTCACACTTTTATAAGGAATGTTTCGTTACTCTCTTCAACCGATGTGGGATCTCACAATATGGTATTAGAGCCCGACATTGGATGGTGTGTGAGTGAGGACGTTGGGCCCCCAAGGGGGGATGAGTTGTGAGATCCCACATCGATTTGAGAGGTGAACGAAACATTCCTAATAAAGGTGTGGAAATCTCTCCCTGGTTGATAACGATACGTAAGAGGTCAAAACGGAGAATATCTGCTAACGGTAAACTTGGGGGCTTTTACAAAAAACTATTATCGCAGACCAACACGAACCCTTACTTCTAGCTTCTTTTCTAAAAACGAAGACCATTCCCACAAGCCAACACGAGTTTTTTTTAACATATTTTGTCATCATTTCGGGTAATTTTTAAATAATAAAAAAATATTTTTATAAGTTACTAATTTTTTAAGCTTAATTTTCATTTATCTATTTTTTATTTATTGTAAATCATATATAGAAAAAAAAAATGTACGAAGTAGGGATTGTTTTTAAATCTAATTTAGAAAATACTAAAATAAATAATAAAAATAATAAAAATAATAAAAATACTGTTACCATTTTGTACTATTTGTTTGTTTTCAGAACAATTTAAAAAAAAATGTTTTTTTATTTATTTATTAAAAAAGTGTTTTTAAATATCAATTATAAACAGTCTTAAAAAGGAACATGTCTTCAATACTTGCACATGGTTTAGTTTTTTTTTTTTTTTTTTTTTTTTTTTTTTTTTTTTTTTTTTTNAAATTTTTAAATTTTGCAGATCTAAAAGATTATAAATATCATTTAAAATTAATATAAAATTAAACGGGACCCTCTAATTTCTCTTCATTAGCTAAATAGGATCGGGAATGTGGATTATATTTCCGGTTTGAATATGTATGTTGTAATATTGAAATTTAATTATTTAAAAATTATGCTGATAAAAATTATATTATATTTTTGCTTAGAAAATATAGAAGGATTTATAATTTATAATAGAAATTATATTAAAAAATAAAAATTATTTATTAAAAAAATATTTGAATTTTTCTATAAAAAAAAAAAGAAAAAAAAAGGAGAATTTTGCGGGTAGAACTCTAATTTTCTTGTGTATCTCTTTATAAAATTTGAAAATATATTTGGTCGTATGAATATAGATATGATATATACTATTTTCCTTGAAATTAAAGGTTCAAATTTTTATATCCCTATATTTTTTATTAATTTTTTATTAATTTAGCAAGAATATAAAAATTAAATTAAGAATAAAATTATGTTTTAATTTTTAATTTTTTAAAAAAAGAAATGTTATTTTGGGTATGAAGTGGCAATTCGGTAATTTGGTACCCAACAGGCATTTGAATATGTTTGATGCATATGAGAGAAAAAAGTAAAGGGTTTGTGACAAAAGATTAGAGGACCCATTCGAAGTCAAAAATGGTTTCTTTTTTCTTTTTCTTTCTAAAAAACCCATTGAAGGAGGAGAGGAGGAGGTAGACCTCTCACTCCTCTGCCATTGTTTTCCTTTTTTTACATTATGTGATTGAAAGGCCCACCAAAGCTGGAAGCAAGCAAGCAGCACAAATTCATCTCAATCTGCTTACAAGGAAACATGATTTCAGAAAACAGGGATGTATTGAATCGACATCCTTTCATGTTTTGCTCGATTGGGTTCTTCTTTTCTCTCTGTTGATTCTTATCTTTCAAAGTTTCTTATAATTTGGGGAAGATTTGGGTCTCGTTCTGCTTCTGGGTTCTCTTGCCTGCTTGGTGTTCGACGAAATGCCTCCTTCATTGTTTTCCCCTGTTGATGGCTTCTAGCTCTGAGGAGTTCTATGGAGGAAATCCCTTTGGAGGTTCTATCAATGGCTTCCTGTATTTCTCTTTGAATGACGACCCTTGATTATAATTGTTTCTGCAAATGGGTTTTTGGTTTCATGTTCATCTGTATCTAGATTGAGTGTTTTCTCAACTTTTGGATTGAGATTAGTTGAGATATCTATTCCATTGCTTCATTGATCTATTTGGATTAGTTGATTGATTGTCTGCTTGTTCTCAAATGGGCAAGAAGAAGGGGTGGTTTTATTTAGTCAAGAAGCTATTTGTTTCAGAGCCAGAGCCAAAGCAGCCTGAGAAGGTAAAGACATATATAGATATAGTGTTGGGTTTTTTTAACATGTCTTCAACTAATCATCAATGCTGATGAATGTTGTTTTTTCAGAAGCAAAAGAGATGGAAATGGATGTTTGGAAGAGTGAAGAACAAGAGATTAGCCACACTGACAGCACCGAAAGCGACGTTGAGACAAGAGGAGGAAGAGGAGAGGAATCAGGCTCTTTCTGTGGCCATTGCAAGTACCGCGGCTGCCGAAGCAGCCATTGCAGCTGCTAAGGCTGCTGTTGAGGTTGTGTGGCTCACAGGGACCCCTCAATCTAATCAACAAGAGGCTGGAGATGAAGCCTTTAAACCTCTGAAGAAGGCCCCTCCATCTGATCTCCTTAAACGTGAAAGGGAAATCCATGAGCTTGCTGCTATTATTATCCAAACTGCTTTCCGTGGCTTCCTTGTGAGTACTTCTTCTGACTGTACTTTCTCACTTGCTTCAATGGAATTGGAATGAAATGCTGAAACAAATCGGTACTATAGTTAGAAATCATGACCCTCCATAATGGTATGATATTGTCCATTTTAAGCATAAGCTCTCGTGGCTTTACTTTGGGCTTCTCCAGGCCAGCCTGAAGGAGACATATTCCTTACTTATAAACCCATAAACCCATTAGCTAATGTTGGACTCCCTCCCAATAATCTTCGACAACTCTAGAGTTAAAAAGTATACTTGAAATCTTGTACTTAGACTTCTCTTTTTAGAGGAACATGGAACTTAAGAACTCAAGCCTAGACACAATAAAAATTGCAGTTTTATTAACATTTGTGGAAAGTTGGAAACACGAGGAAGAGAATCCCAGAACAAAAACGTAGAGAATGTTCCTAAATGCACTTATTTTGCAAAAAGTGGAAACGATAAACAGGAAATATAAAACAAAAACGTTTTCAAATGGCACTTAATCCTAAGGCATCTGTGTATTTGCTTACAAGTTTTGATTCTCTAGCCTTGTTTACTTGAGTGACATTTGTATTATTAAGCAAAGAATGTAAATTTTCAGGCAAGGAAAGCATTGAGAGCACTGAAAGGAATAGTGAGGCTACAGGCAATTATCCGAGGGCGAGCTGTTAGGCGCCAAGCCATTGTCACTTTGAAGCGCTTGCAGTCCATTGTTAGCATTCAATCACAAGTCTGTTCAAATCGACTTCATCTTCCTCAAAACACTTTCAATTCTCCTGAAACCAAGCAGTTGCAGAGCTTGAAAGAAACGATTATAAAGGTAAGCCAAGTCTAAGTATAGCTCTATTGATTGATTTACTTGGTTAAAATACTGGTTGGTTTGATTATAATATTGTTTGTGAATATCAGCTATTTGTTTTTTAGTTTCTTCTTCTGTCTATTTCTCAATCTCCTTTTTGATAAGATTTTCTCAATCTCTTAAAGACAACAAGTCTAGAAAGAATTTGTAACGACCCAAGCTCACCGCTAGCAAATTGTCCTCTTTGGACTTTTTCTTTCGGGCTTTCCCTCAAAGTTCTTAAAACGCGTCTGCTAGGGAGAAGTTTCCACACCCTTATAAAAAATGTTTTGTTCTCTTCCCCAACTGATGTGAGATCTCACAATCCACCCCCCTTCGGGGCCCAGTGTCCTCGCTGGCACTCGTTCCTCTCTCCAAACATTGTGGGATCTCACAATCCACCCCCCTTCGAGGCCTAGCATCCTTGCTGACACACCGCCCAATGTCCACCCTCCTTCAGGGCCTAGCATCCTTGCTGACACACCATCCGGTGTCCACCCCTTTTCGGGGCTCAACGTCTTTGCTGACACACTACCCGCTGTCTGGCTCTGATACCATTTGTAACGGCCCAAACCCACCGCTAGCAGATATTGTCCTCTTTGGGTTTTTCCTTTCGGGCTTTCCCTCAAGGTTTTTCAAACGTGTCTGCTAGTGAGAGGTTTTTACACCCTTATAAAGAATACTTCGTTTCCCCCTCCAACTGATATGGAATCTCTACTCGATGTTGGACTATATTCACACCCCCAACAAGTTTCTTCTCCAACAAGGAACCTCTAAGCTACTTCTTAAGCTACTTCTTTCTTGCTCTTATTTGTATGAACTTCTCTTTGCTAAAGCATACTAGTATATTCATTAAAACTCGACCACAAATGACATTTTCTGTTGCACTACCCGAACCGGTCTCTTTGGGTTGTTCCTTAACAAGTCTCTTCATTGTCTTCCTTTGATCTTCTTCTACATCCTGCATCAGTCTTCTGTAGCAGTTGATTCAGTTGACTAGTTTTCTCATTCACTTCTTCTATTTCCCATTGATTTTGAAGTTGGATTCGAACGGTCAAAGGTGGGATGATAGCCTGCTATCAAAAGAAGAATCTGATGCAGTATTTTTGAGCAAGAAAGAGGCAGTGATCAGGAGAGAACGAGTCAAAGAATACTTGTTTGCTCACAGGGTAAATCATGTCCAACCTTTTTAAAAGTAAACAAACTCTCTGTTCCTTTGCTTCTTGAATCAAACTTTTGACACTCCATGGACATCATTTTGCAGAGATCTGCAGAGTCCGAACGAAAGAAGGTAAGTGGAAGATGGAGATACTGGCTCGATCAATGGGTCGACACCCAACTCTCGAAAAGCAAAGAACTCGAAGATTTAGACTCTCTTTTCACCCCAAATCCTAAACACAAAGTGACAGACGAAATCAAACCAAACCCAACAACAAAAACCATGAACAAAACCATAATAGAACTCCCCAACCATTCCCCATCTCTGAAAAAGCTCGCACACCACAAGAAGCAACGTTCATTGGGAGGCGGAATCGACTCGAGCAACGTTTCATTTTCAAGTTCCCCAATGGTGCCAACATACATGGCGGCCACAGAATCTGCAAAGGCGAAAGCAAGGTCCTTGAGCTCACCAAAGCTGAGGCCAGCAGGGGGATTGGACATATGCTCCGATGGGAACTCTCCATGCAAGACAAAGCAGCTCAGTTTGGTGTCATCAATAGCGAGTGAAGTGGCCATTAGCAGTGGAAGAAGGGGGTTTCAGCAACAGAGGTCACCGGGGCTGAAGGGGCTGCCAGGGCCAACAAGATCAAGCAGAACGCTCACCAAGGATTTGAGTATTGATTCAGAGCATTCATTGCCAAACTGGGATAGACAAAGTGCCTTCCAATGATTGGTTTTTGTTCTTGTTGGGCATCTTGTGATGATACTAAATGAATACATATACAGGTTATGGTGTTGTGCTCATATATCTAATAAAAATGTGTTTGCTGTTTGTAAACAAGTGTGCCTATAGTTTACTCTTATAAGTGATTTGTTGTTTTCTTTGTTATTAAACTACCCACTTTATATTTAATCCTTAGATTAATGGTTTTGGTTAACTTTACTTTCAGTTAAATAATAATATATTTGTAATAACTCAAGCCCACTACTAATAAATATTGCCCGCTTTAACCCGTTGTGTATTGTTGTCAGCTTCAGAATTTTAAAACGTGTCTAATAAAGAGAGGTTTCCACATTCTCATAAGACTATACGTAAGGGGCTATATCGGACAATATCTACTAGTGTTGATTCTTACATTAACACATGTAATATATTAAATGTCATTTTTGTTTGTTCTTAAACTTTTAAAAATTATTTCATTTTGGTTCATAAATTTTTTAATTTTTTAATTTCTTTTTAGTTTTCAGGATACAAAAATAAATAAAATGTTAAATTTCGGGGTTTAGTTCATGAATTGTCAAAGTTGTGTCGAACAGAATTCTAAATTTTAAAAAATATCGAATGAATTATTAGACTTTCATTATTGTCTATAATAACTCTCTCGACTTTCAATTCCGTACATAATATACTTCTAACCTATATTATTAGACACAAAATTAAATTTTTAATTCGAACAATACGTGAATTTCATAAACATTTAACAGAGTATCTGGTTCGGTAAAATAAAATACGTGCAAGACAAATGACAATATCATTTGCTGAATGGTGTCACCGAGTTATGTTTATATATTTTGGATATATAATTAAATTTATTAATACTTTTACATTTTTAAAAGGAATTATAGTAAAAAATGTAAATTATATATTAATTTTTAAATATATATATAAAAAGATGGAAAATTCCTTATATAAAATTAAAAAAAAAATCTTAAAAAAGAAGTTTTTTTGTGGGCCCCTTGATGACACTTGGCAGATGGCGGATAAGACACGAAATTATTTAAACGCTGCCCCCAATAATTACTTGTGCTTTACACCGAATCTCAAAATATCTCTCCCCTAATCTCATCCAGCCGTCCGATCAAGGCCCCTTACCACCATCTATCCGTTGATTCTGTTGGCCTTATCAAAAAAGCAGTTCAAAAGCGATCCCGAATCTCAGCTTCGGCAATCCCTAACCTACTGCTTCGGTTCTTCCAAATCATTTCTTCCTTCTTCTTCCCATTTCATTGATCACTCATTATCCCCTGCTTCTTACGACGTTAGAGATCTGTTTTCGTCACGGTAAACGGTAACATGAACTAATGTTTCTAATTTTTCTTGATTATGTTTCTGTTTTCAATTACTATGTTCTGTGAAGTGTTTGTTGTAATTTAAAGTTGGAATTATGCGTTGTTGATGCAAATATACGTGCGTTGAAACTGAACCGACTTTGATTGTTCTTCTTTTTTGTTTGATCATTGTAATTTTGGTGTTGTAACTTTGTTTGCGTTCTGGAATGATTGAATAGGGATTGAGTTCTTCAGATCGAAGTAATTTTCACAGAACAATCGCAGTATAGTAAGTTCTTGATAGTTAATTAACAAACACACTTCAAGAAACAGCGTTTGATCTTTAAGTCAGTGTTGAAACTGAATCCACTTTGATTGTTCTTCTTTTTTGTTTGATCATTGTAATTTTGGTGTTGTAACTTTGTTTGCGTTCTGGAATGATTGAATAGGGATTGAGCTCTTCAGATCGAAGTAATTTTCACAGAACCATAGATTAATTTAATCTCTTTAAGGTTTAATTCGTTTGCAACTGAACTGACTTAAAGATCAAACGCTGTTTTTTGAAGTGTGTTTGTTAATTAACTATTAAGAACTTACTATACTGCGATTTATACACTTTCCTTCGAAGTTCATCAAGCTTAGAGTTCCCCTTAAGAGGGAGATTATAATATTCTTTGATAGTTTTTTGGAGCTTTATATCTATTGAACTTTAGTATAATTCTGTAACCAGTTGTATCAATTAAACTCACTTTGCATAGCTTAATCACTGCTCTACTTTGGTGGATATCTCATATGGTTTACTCAATCAAGTATTATGCATCCGAAAAATTCCAGGTTTGTGGTCTGTTAAGGCTTGTAGAGCTGCTGTTGGTTGAAAGAATTGGATGATTTAGAGTAAGAATGACATTATTGTCTGGAAGAAGTTTTTCGTTGAACCCCAATGCTCCAATCTTCGTTCCTTTTGCTTTTCGCAACGTCGAGGATTTCTCTCCAGAATGGTGGGAACTAGTCAAGACATCACCGTGGTTCCGGGATTATTGGCTAAGCCAACATCAGGAAGATGATTTCGATAGCGTTTCCGATGAGATAGTCGCTACAGAAGAGTTCCTTGATCTGGAAGAAATGGAGTTTGAGGCTATGGTTCTATCAAATGAAGCTGATCAGAAGCCTGAAGTCAAACCAACGGCTCATAAGAACCACATTAAAGGTATGCCCTTCATCTTGTAAGTTTATTAAAGGAGTATAAATTGAGTACAAGAACCTGACCCCTTCATAATTGGAATTTGATAGCTGCAAGTAATGAAATGTCTGCGAAAAAAGTATTGGAGGATCTAATCATTCAGAATTCTCCGAAGAAGAATGGTCCAAAGTCTCCAGTTAGTCCTGCAAAGTTCAATGAGAAGCCAGCCAAGTGCGTGAGCCCGAAGCATGCTCCAAGGTTCATTCACCAGCCTCGTTGAAAAAAAGATGAGACTGCAAGGCAGCAAGCCATTAGAACGAGAAAAGTTATCGTCAAAACGGTTCGTTTAGTTTTCACTGAATGAGTTTTCTTCCATATTAGTAGTCATTCACTAGCCTTGTTAGAAGTGATGCAAACTGAATATCAATTGCAGCTGCAGCAACCGCACGGAATGAGTTGAATCGTCTTGTCACACGAGTCATGTAAGTTTCTTTAAGACGAGTATAATTTAGTTGAAAATTGTCTGTCATAGGTCTTTTATCAAATCACTTTTGCATTATATAAGATCACAAGTTAGTTACATGTATCAAATTGTCAAGGTGTTGTTTTCTTTCTGTATAGAGTTGGGGTACTTTCTGGCCCTCCACAGTATCACTTACTTCAATAAAGAGTTGTTTCTATTCATGAGTCCTTTCATTCTCTTCTTTCATGACTTCAATTTGTATTTTACTACTAACTACTAAGTAGGTATGTCATCTGAAGTATATTCTCTTAGTTCTGATGGAATTCTTGATGACTGAAATGAGATGATAAGAAAAGTAGAGGTTAAACCATAAATTTAGTCCCATTTTGAGCACTGATTATTAAGTTCCTAAACGGTTGTTTCTTGGACGATTATTCTAGAGAAATAGAAACATTATTGTAATAGCTTAAGGTCACTGCTAGTAGATATTATTCGCTTTAGTCTATTACTTATCGCTATCAGCCTCACGATTTTAAAACGCATCTACTAGGGAGAGGTTTTCACACCTTTGGTGGGATCTCACAATTCACCCCTTGGAGAAACACGTCTACTAGGGAGAGGTTTTCACACCCTTAGTGAGATCTCACAATCCATCCCCTTGGGTGTCAACGTCAGCGTTCTCGCTGACACATCGTTTGGTATTTGGTTTTGATACCATTTGTAACAGCCCGAAGTCACCACTAGTAGATATTGTTCACTTTAGCCCGTTACTTATCACGGTCCACCTCATGATTTTAAAATGCGTCTACTAGGGGAGAGGTTTCCACATCTTTAGTGAGATCTTACAGTCCACCCCTTTAGAGAAACGCGTCTATTTGGGAGCGATTTTCACACACTTAGAAGGATCTTAACCATTATCGATGTGAGCATCACTTGAATAGTATAATTTCTCGACTTTTTCATATGGGTCATCGAGAAAAAGTTTCTTAGTTTAGTGATCATACAGGTTTGGCCATGGCTATGGCTAGCACCATAAACTTAAGGAACTCATGATTTGGCTATTGAATTGGAGCTTTTATTATGCTGAAACTGTCCTCTACTGCTCTTGTGACAGCATTCACCATCTGCATAAATTTACAAGGCAGAACAGAACTAAGTCATAACATTTTGAATTATCTAATGTTTTGAATCTGTTCAAAACACTTAAATATAGAATTACTAACCTCTAAGCTTAACTTCTCCTTTGTTGCATGGCCCCTAAGATAACCGAACTTAGCAACCCTAGCCAAACTCCATCTCTCTGCCTGCATCGTTTCAAAAAAGATCCATTTTCATAAGAACGTTAGTTTTGGTCATTTAAATCCCGTTTGATAACCATTTAGACTTTTGGGTTTTGAAAACTAAGCTTATAAACGCTAATTCTGTATATAGGTCTGCTCGTTTTTTTTTAACGAATATGAACCCATTGTAGAAAAATGATTAGAAAAGAAGTCCAGTTGTCAAAAATCAAATAGTTATCAAACGAGATTTTAATAATCTAGTTTAGTTGTTAGGGAGATAATGAACGTACGAAAGTGTGGAACTCGTCGAGACTAAACCCAGCCATGCCGATGACTGCGTGCACGGGAGCAGTATAGTTGTTGTGGTCGTACGTATCAATCCCATTAGTATCCTTAAAGGGCATTCCTCTGCAAACGTTGTTAAAGACTGAACATGTTCTCTCGTAGTTATGAACATGTCCAAACAACACCAAATCAACCTGCAATATAAGATCTCGATTTATACACCGTTTTAATGTCAATTATACATATTTTTCGAGAAAAAAAAGTGTATATTTACTGCTTTTTTCTTCTAATAAATGACATATTAACAAATATTTTTTGTGTAGAGAAGGGGAAACCTTATTTTGGAGGAGAAGTGGCTCAACAGCTGCAACAAAGTTTGGGTCAACACTAGGAATAAATTCACGTATGGAAGAGTACATAGGCCTATGCCTGCATTTTCATAACATTAATCGTCTCTCAAAACGTCCACGTCGAGCATATCTTAACCTGTTTTCAAGACTAAATTGTAAATTGTAAAGACCGAAACTTACCCGGTAAAAACGAGCCATGGTGTTCTTGACCTGTTTACCGAGGCCATGTCCTTTTTCATCCATTCATACTGCTCAAACAAAAAGAAATAAGTTAATTGCTTGGTTATGAACTATCGATCAAGATTGTTACCATCATTAAAGAACTATTTCGTCAAAAATTAGACTAAACGTTTTAAACAAACGTCTCACATGCAGAATTTGAATCAAACTTTGAAATTTTTAGCACCGAGTAGCCCTGAATTGCTCCTAAGAGCAGAGACTATCCTTAACCCACGAATCGTTTTTAATGATGTTTTGTCCTCACTTACATCATCCAACATAGCATTACTCCAAGCTAAACACGAAACTTTCAAGTTTTTATGATTGACCCACCGAAAATAAAGATACACCATGTCAGTACAGACCGAAACACTCCGTTTTTTAAGCATTTCTTAACCATCATATCCTCAGAACCACTCTCGTTCGATTTCACTCTAAGTTCATTCATCTACTCCATTACTCAAACGTCAAACAAATTTGGTCTTTATAGTTTCAGTAAACCTTAAAACGAACCCTCATCGCTAATAACTAATAGAACGAGAATATGTTTTCAAAATTTATAACGGGAACGTCGAGGAAATCACCTGCGGTGAGCCGGGAGTAAACGGATGCTCAGTAGAAACAACAGTGAAATGAACAGAAGCCATTTCAATGGAATACCAAGGCTGATCTTTACCAAAAGTTGGCATTTGAAAATATGTTTCATAAGGAACTCCACATTCACCTCCTGAATCTGGCAGCCTATAAACTGACCCTGATTGATCATAGTCCCTTCAAATTCAAACCTTAATATCATCAAAAACATCATAAAAGTTTAGGAATTCAAACCTTAATATCATCAAAAACATCATAAAAGTTTAGGAATTCAAACCTTAATATCATCAAAAACATCATAAAAGTTCAGGACTTTGTTCGTTTGAGTAATAATGATACCTCTCGTGGTTCCCAATGCTGAGGATTGTTAGAAGGGAGTCCCACGTTGACTAATTTAAGAAATGATCATGGTTTTATAAGTAAGGAATACAGTATATATGAGGCATTTTCAGGAAGCCCAAAGCAAAGCCACGAGAGCTCTTATGCTCAAAGTGGACAATATCATACTACTGTGGAGATCCGTGATTCCTAACATAGTATCAGAGTCATGCCCTTAAATTAGTCACGTCGAATGAAGGTGTACTTTGTTCGAGAGTTCTATAATTCTCAGGGGAGGCTCTATGATGTACTTTGTTCTAGGGGAGGATTGTTGGGAGAGAGTCCCACATTAGCTAATTTAGGGAATGATCACGAGTTTATAAGTAAAGAAATACATCTCCATTGGAAGCAAAGTCAAGAGAACTTAAGCTTAAAGTGGACAATATCTACTATTGTTTGAGTATGAATAATAATAATAATAATGATACCTCTCGTGGTTCCCAATAGCTGTCATGTAAGGCACGCGAGAAGCAATGGGTTTGATGAGATGAAGAAAAAAATCCCATTCAACTAAGAACCCTGTTGCATAGCTGATATCTCCAATGTGAAACACGGCATCGACTTTCCCGGATTCTACTTCCTCGGTCATCCCGTTCACTACCGAGATCGACCCTGGCTATCATTCCCGAACATGCATACACTCTTTAGTATTCTATTTTAGTCTATAAACTTTACGTAAAATCTCGTTAGGCTTACCTGAATGTAATGCTCGACTGAGGACGAATCGAGAGGAGCCTTTCCCATGTCTCCAAATGCTAGAAAGTGGAAATCCTTTTCGTCTCCACCGGCTGGTGGTGTCGTGAACGTTGCTTCGTCGCTCCAACCAACTTGATCGCTACAAGTTAAAACAGAGAAGAATCAGTAAATTTAGGGTTTAGGGTTTAGGGTTTAGGGTTTAGAGATACCTTCCGAATTTATAGGAAAAGGTGGTAGAAGGCTGAAGTTGTGTCATGACAGCAGAGTGAATGAAGCCAGGGTCATGCCATCCAAAGTCCTTTGCTGGGCTTTGAATTGATGGTGTATCTATATGTGTGTGTATATATATATATATATATATATATATATATATTTTTTTTTTTTTATATATTAAATATTGTAATATTACCAATGAAAAATAAAAATAAAAAAATTAAAAAAAAAGGGCTTACTGCACATATCATTTTGGGAGAAAGAAGAAACATGAGAGGTTTGTGTTGTTCCATGTTGACCATATTTGAGTTGTTGGGGATTTTTGTCTCCACTAACCCAACTTAATCTCATCTGAAAATTCATAATATTAATTTAATTAACTTTCTTTTTCTTTTCTTAAATAATTCTAATTTTTTTTAAATTTCGATGTATAAAAATAATCCGATAAAAAAAACGAGTAAAATTGTGTAATTTGACCTCGTTACTTTCTTGCCTACCAAACACGTAAACCTATTTGAAATTTGTTCACTAGATTTGGTAATTTGACTTATGGGTGTATGCGGGTTGGGTTGTTTGGACTACCTTGAGATTTCGAGTGGAGTGGGTTGGGTTAGGTTGGTGTCAGAGCTTGCAACCCAACCCAACCTCTATTTTCGAGTTGGGTTGGGTTGTCTGAGTTGAAGCTGACGACAATACATACCGGGTCAAAACGGACAATATTTGTTAGCAATGGACTTGAGCTATTACATTTTTTTTAATAATTATTTTTAAAAAATCATATTTATCCATTAATAACTAAAAAGTCTCGTGAAATTCAAATTTACACGTCACCTATCAGTTATAAATATTAAATATTCTTAATTTTTTTTAAAGTAAGACCGGTAAGATAGAATAGGATTGAATTGTAACTTTTTTTTTTTTTTGGTTGACTTGTCCAAAAAAAAAATCAACCCACAAATAGGACGAATTGGATTGTAACCCTATTTTTGGGTTGACCCGACCAAAAAAATGTCAACTCATGACGGGAACAATTTTTCAATTTTTAAAAATTCAACCCACCACATAGGTATAATGGATAGAGAAACAAAAAGGGATAAAAAAAAAAAGAAGATATAAAAACANATAATTAATTAAAATTTGTAGGATTAAATAGAAATGATAATATTTTAAAAAATAGAAAGAAAAAAAAAATTAAAAAAAAATTAAAAAAAAAAATTGGGCACTCACAGAGGTTCCAGTTGAGTCAGTGGCAGAGAGGAGTCCGTACAACGGAGCGTTGGGATTCTGGAAGGTGCGAGGCTGTGATCTGAGAAGAAGACAAGGAGTGGCAAACCCGCCGCCAAACAGGGCGAATTCCACGTCGGTTCTGAAGTTGATGACGTGGAATGACAGCGTGGCATTACATGTCTTTTGTAAGCACCTGCCTCCCGATCTCACTCTGCACTCACTCTTCTTGCACCTCAAGTAATCTGGATCACTTCTTAAATACGCTGCCTGCCAAAATACCAAAATAATAATAATAATAATTTAAAATTTAAATTTATGACCGAGACCACCACGTTACCTATTTATCTCAAAGTGATTCTATTTGAATTTCATATTCATTATTGTATGATCCCGACATTCTACCATGCTACATATTAAACTATTCCCACATATCAACACGTGTTCTATCTGCATGTTTTATCGTCACTCATATACTTTATAATAAAATTGTAACAGCCCAACCCCACCATTACTCGATATTGTTCTCTTTGGGTTTTCTCTCAAAGTTTTTAAAACGCGTCTATTTGGGAGAGATTTCCACACCCTTATAAAAAAAAATAAAAAAAAAGTTTCGTTCTCCTCCCCAATCGACATGGGGTCTCACAATCCACCCCTGTTCGCGGCCCAACATCCTCGTTGACACTCGTTCCTCTCTCCAGTCGATATGAAATTTCACAATCCACCCCATTCGGGGCCCAGCATCCTAGCTCGCACTTGCTCTTCTCTCCAATCAATGTAGAATTTCACAATCTATCTCCTTCGGGGCCCAACGTCCTCACTAACACTCGTTTCTCTCTTTAATCAATATGGGATCTTACAAAAATTCTCAAAAGATTGTCTAATATAAGATTATTTGAAGCTAACACGCTTGACTATGAAGTTTTTATGATCGTGTTATCGAAAAAAAATGTACACATTTATTGGTATAAATAGTAATTATAAATTTTTATAAATTTAAATAATATGATATTTTATCGAGAATAAATAAATAAATAAATAAATAAATAAATATATATATATATNCACAGAGGTTCCAGTTGAGTCAGTGGCAGAGAGGAGTCCGTACAACGGAGCGTTGGGATTCTGGAAGGTGCGAGGCTGTGATCTGAGAAGAAGACAAGGAGTGGCAAACCCGCCGCCAAACAGGGCGAATTCCACGTCGGTTCTGAAGTTGATGACGTGGAATGACAGCGTGGCATTACATGTCTTTTGTAAGCACCTGCCTCCCGATCTCACTCTGCACTCACTCTTCTTGCACCTCAAGTAATCTGGATCACTTCTTAAATACGCTGCCTGCCAAAATACCAAAATAATAATAATAATAATTTAAAATTTAAATTTATGACCGAGACCACCACGTTACCTATTTATCTCAAAGTGATTCTATTTGAATTTCATATTCATTATTGTATGATCCCGACATTCTACCATGCTACATATTAAACTATTCCCACATATCAACACGTGTTCTATCTGCATGTTTTATCGTCACTCATATACTTTATAATAAAATTGTAACAGCCCAACCCCACCATTACTCGATATTGTTCTCTTTGGGTTTTCTCTCAAAGTTTTTAAAACGCGTCTATTTGGGAGAGATTTCCACACCCTTATAAAAAAAAATAAAAAAAAAGTTTCGTTCTCCTCCCCAATCGACATGGGGTCTCACAATCCACCCCTGTTCGCGGCCCAACATCCTCGTTGACACTCGTTCCTCTCTCCAGTCGATATGAAATTTCACAATCCACCCCATTCGGGGCCCAGCATCCTAGCTCGCACTTGCTCTTCTCTCCAATCAATGTAGAATTTCACAATCTATCTCCTTCGGGGCCCAACGTCCTCACTAACACTCGTTTCTCTCTTTAATCAATATGGGATCTTACAAAAATTCTCAAAAGATTGTCTAATATAAGATTATTTGAAGCTAACACGCTTGACTATGAAGTTTTTATGATCGTGTTATCGAAAAAAAATGTACACATTTATTGGTATAAATAGTAATTATAAATTTTTATAAATTTAAATAATATGATATTTTATCGAGAATAAATAAATAAATAAATAAATAAATAAATATATATATATATATATATATATATATATATATATATATTTAAAAAAAAAAACTTAATATTCCAGTTCTTGTCTCCTCTATCTCCATGACCAAACAGACCGTTGAAAGGAAGTTAAGTCATACTTGAAACATGAAATTAAAATTTGAATTTGATCTCAAATTTTAAAAAAATTGCAATTTAGTCCCTCAATTAATTAATTAATATAAACAAATTATTTATTAATAAAAGAAAATAAAAATTTATAATGAACCAAGCTTACCTTGACAGGATAATGGCAAAGTAGAGGAAGGCTGCTTAAATCACCTGTTTGGAGATAAAGCCCTTCATTCAATGGACAAGAATCAACGCTGTTCATCAACCAACAATATAAATACATCATAATCCAAGGACTAAAATGCAAAACACAAAAAAAACAAAAAAATTATAGATCCCGACGTACTTGGAGTTTGAAGGCGTGATCATAGCAACCCAATGCTCTATCGACGGAATCGAAACTCCGCTAACCGTGACATTGATGAACTCTTCATTCAACAGGCTCTCTGAAGCAGAGACGATCGTGAGTTTCACAGAAGGGTTTATTATACGTGGACAATTCAACAGTTTTCTTCGATTGAGTAGTCGGAAATCCGATATAGCGGTGTAATTACGATGCAGCTTTGCAGAGTCGGCGATCGACGGATGCAGCAACGACGACGTCGACGAGGACAAAGGCGAAGATAGCGAGAAGAACGAGAGGAGGAAGAGAAGTTTGGAAAAGAAACTAAGTTTGGGTAAGGCCTCCATGTGAAAGAAATGAATAAGAGGTGGAGGGAAAAGGTGGCTTTTAATCAAAGAAATAAAAACGCCACTTTTGGAAGCCTAAATATACACTTTTTTTTGTTTGTTTTGTTTTTTTTATTTTTTTATATATATTAAATTATTATTTTAATTTTTGTGGTTTGAGTTTAATTACAAATTTTATTTATTTTTATAATTTTTAAAAGTCTTATATTAGTTATTTTGTTATAATGATTCAACAAAGTTGAAATTTTTAGTTCTATATATATATATATATATGTATATATATGTATGTATATATATATATGTATATATATGTATGTATATGTATGTGTATATATGTGTATGTATATGTATGTGTATGTATATATATATGTATATGTATGTATATATATATGTATATGTATGTATGAGATCCTACTTCCAACTGAAGGAAATAAATTTTTATAAGGGTATGGAAACTTCTTTTTTATGTATGCATGCATGTATGTATGCGTGTATGCATGTATGTACGTACGTACGTACGTATGTATGTATGAGATCCTACTTTGGTTGGAGATGAGAATACATTTTTATAAGGGTGTGGAAACTTCTCCCGTAGCAGATGGGTTTTAAAATTGTGAGGCTGATGACGATACGTATCGAACCAAAGCGGATAATATTTACTAACAGTGAGTTTAAACTATTACAAATGGTATCAAAGCTAGGCATCGAACGGTGTTCCAATGAACACATTAGGCCCTAAAGGAGAGTGGATTGTGAGATTTGATATTGGTTGGGGAGGAAAATGAAATATTTTTTTTATAAAAGTGTGGAAACCTCTCCGTAATAGACATGTTTTAAAATCGTGAGGTTGACGATGATACGTAACGGACCAAAGTAGACAATATCTACACTTCAGAGAGTATATATATATATATGTCCACAAAATTGTATTTTTTTTTTTTTTAAGATTACTTTTTTTTGTTTGTTTTTTATTTGTTTAAAAATAAATAAATGTAAATATAAAATTGAATGGGATTAGGGTTTAGGTTTCATCATTAACTTGTAATTAACTTATAATTAACATTGTTAAGTTGACAATACTTAGGAGGGTAGCTGTCTAATTGACATGTAACTACCTTAATTTTATTGTTCCTATGTTGTGCCCAAGCTTTGGTTTTTCCAATTATGCCCTCTTAATTAACCAATCCACAGTTTTTTTTTTCTTATTTATTTATTTATTTATAATTACTCATTTATTCTTTAATTTCATAGTTATGATTTTTAACTTATTTTGGGAATTACTTTCTTAAAATCATAAATTTGGTTCAAGAGTTGCATTTATATCCCTCAACTTTAAAAAATTTCAAATGTACCCTTGATTACCGGGAATGGAAAATGTTTATCCTAATCCCGACCCTTATTATTAGTTTTATATATTATTTTCAAAGAGAAAAACTTAGATCGTAAAAATATATATAGGGATCAGAAAAATTAGATGACGCCTTTAACGTTTGAAGGTGTATGAAATATCGAGCGTTAATTCCCTTGGGTACTTGTAGATCGGGCAAAGGATCTCCGAGATAACAAATTCATTTGTTGAGTTTGTAGCTGACTAACTTGCTTTTTTTTCTTTGTCCTCTCAATTTTCTTGCTTCTCGCTGAAAAGCTCAACGTGCTTGTATCTAGGTCGAGGCTAATGAAACTGTACAAGCAAAGCTCGGGCTTTAGTACTAGAGCATGTAAAGCTAGGTTGAGATTTGTGTGTCGAGAAAATGTTATATTATTATGTGAATACGTACAAAATGTGTATGATGTGTTGCACGAAGATCACGTATGTTACTTGTTGTATTATTAATAATGACTCAAGCTTCTTTTATGTGAACCTCGTGCATTTTGCATGTTGTATGCATTATTATTGTCGTTATTGTTTTGAGCTCAACAAAACGTGGGAGTAGGAATTCAATTCTTTGATCTATTTGTCGAGGATTTTAAAGGCATCTCTATCTTAGTTAGGGCCAAATATCACTAATTAGACGAACGAGCCTATCCTTCGGTAAATAGATCAAATAATTGAATTCCTCTCCAACCAATGTGGGGTCTCATAATCCACTTCCCTTAGCCCAACATCCTCGCTGACACACCACTCGGTGTCTGGCTCTAATACCATTTGTAACAGCCCAAGCCCACCGCTAGCCGATATTATCTGCTTTGGCCAGTTACATATCGCCGTCAGCATCACGGTTTTATAACGTGTCTACTAGAGAAAAGTTTCCACATCTTTATAAAGAATGTTTCATTCCCCTCTCCAACTGATGTGGATCTCACACAAAGACACATCTTTTGAAATTGAAGAAGAAAGCCGAGCGTAAAATGATCCTCGAAGAACCATAAGATAGCCCAAAAAAGGCGAGCGTATATGAGAAAAATGAAAATGGATTAACATCGAAGGCGAGGCCTCGAAAACTACAATTTTCAGAGGGTAAAAAGAACAGATATGTTACAACCAAAACTATGATACAACAAAAGAACAGCACAAGAAATAAGAATGGATGCAATGAGTATCATTGCCCGTAAACAGAGCATTGTTGTTGTTGCTGAATCACCAAAGTGGAGGCTTTACAATGGAAATCAGCAGAGGCAAGCATGTCACCAATGATTCCAAGCTCAGGAAACTCATTCCATTCCATTAAACCTGATGTCTGTGGAGATTCAACCCCACCTCTTCTTCCAACTATTACAAGATCATATGAATCACCAATACTTCTTATTATTGCTGCTGTATTTGACCCTTCATCAGCTTGCATTTCCACGTACCTAACCGCTTTTCCCCCGACAAAGCTATACCGTACATCGTTAAGCAGCTCAGTGTCAAGAACCGTTTCCCAATGGCTAATGCTGTCATCTTCAGCAAGTAGGCGTATCACTGTGAGTTGAGCTGTGTTCATCTCTTTAATCATACGTCTAGCCAAAGAAAACGCTTCCCTATCGTCTTGACCACCAATGAAAACCATTGCAACCTGTAATAACGAAGTATTTGAATGTTCAAATGAATGGTAACTTGAAAGATAGCCACGGTCAATGAGGATTCCCACCGAACACGGTGCTAACTCAAGAACATGACAATTTAACGCCCTTATTGCGTTATCCTCTGATTCCACAATTCCTTCTCGTGTCCATCTTCGGTGAAATGGAAGGATTACAAGGGAAGTAAGTTTGTTAATTGCTACGGTGCATATGTCGTCGTGCATTAGTCTCTTCGGGACAATCGCTGTGAATGCTTCGATCGAAACAACGTTACTCCTTCCATACTTTCGAAGCATTTGAAGTATATTATCTGATATCATCTCCTCAGATGAACCCTTTTGTTCATGAAGCTCATGTGAAATGAAAACCGGGGAGGATCGACCGACCAACTCGACAAGGTGGAGCGTATACAACAAAACAGGAGACTCCTCGGTCGGGTACAAAGCATGAAGAAGATTAAGCAAAACAGAAACATCCTCTTGTGTATGAAAACATCCTAATATTCTCAACTCAGCGTCAAGCTTCAAATTGAGAATGTTTTTTCTCTTATAATGAGTATACTTCCTTGAAGGGTTATATACATATTTCACAAGCATAGGCACCAGTGTTGAGAAGAACAAGATATCAATAACCATCACTGAATAAGTCTGACCAGTCAAGGCCTGCAAATTTTTACACCAAACAGATCAAAATTTACTTCATTTTTGTTCCTAAATCAGAGATATCAAATGCTATATCATTTAAAGCCATGCCTTACCTTGCTGTCATAAAAGAAAGAGCTGCCCACAAGCTCTATGATGCCTTTGCTACTCATTATGAAGCCAAAAGCCAAGGCATCATAAGAAGACATATTGAAATACAGAGAAGTACCAACAGAGGCGATCATTTTCGCAACGGTAGTCATTATTATCACGATCATAGAACGAGCCAAGAACGTTGTACTATAACTAAGGAATGAAAGATCAGCCTTCATCACATTAATAGTGACAAAGAGTGGGACAAAGACCGATGTAATAATGCCATCGAGTCTATTCACTAAGCTGGTTCCTAATGGTGGCCCTTCAGGCACAACCAAACCCAAGATAAATGGAGCAGAATAAGCAGATCGTCCTATAGTGATATGAGTTGAAACTGATACAAATACCAAAAGAACAATGATGCCTATGTATACATCATTCACAGGCCTACCATTTGGTGTGGATCTAGCAATCCGAAGCATTGCAGGTCGAAAGATGAACAGGACGAAAACAATCGACCCGATTGTCGAAGTGAAAGACATAGAAGCTTTCAAAACGCCATGAATTTGAACGCTTCTGATGAAGGTAGCGATGAACGAGATACTCAAACTAGTTAGATCAGCTACAATTGTAGTAGAAAGAGCTATCCTACCCACTTCAGAATTCAGAATTTTGAGATGGTCAAGCAGGTAATGAACAACAGCAAATGAAGTGAATGATTGGGCTGCTGCTATGAACTCCATGTTAATGAGTTCACCTCTGTTATCAACTCTTGCTAAACTAAATGCTGCGATTGAGCCAATTATTGCAGAGATTACTACTGATAAAACACCACCTATCAAGGGTTGTTTTCCTGATTTCTTAACAGCATTTAAATCCATTCTAACTCCAACAAGAAATATAAAAAGTGTGTAGCCAAATCCAGATAGCAATCCCAATATATCTTGAGAAGCAATGGGGAATAGATACTCTTTGAAATTGTCAAATGAATTTGAGTATCCTTTCCATGATGATCCAAGTATCAAACCAGCCTGTTAATAATGCACCAACAAAAGAAGCAGAAAATAAGAAACTATGAGCCATCATCAGATTCTAAGCCAAGATTCATCGGTTTTTTGAATCTAACTCTTGGAAAAAAAAAATTTGAAAATCATCCTCTAATATAAACAAAACCCTAAAATCCAGGGAAAATTGTACATTAAACAAGTTCATCGAAGAAGACTTACAATCATTTGAGAGACAAAAACAGGGATGCCGAAGACGTGGAGCAAGAAATGAAGGATCGTAACGATAATAAAAATGATGAGCATCTGACATTCCAACAATGGCAGAGGAGAAGACCTAAGAGTATCGGAAGAACCAGAAACATAATCCCAAATGCCATTAGAACTAGCCTTTGGAGGGAAACTCATACACAATGTGATGAAATTGCCGTTATTGGCGGTCATAATCTCCTGGTAAATAGTGAAATTCGAAGCCATTTTTTCGAGTTGGGCTGTTTCTTCGAAGCTTGAAAGCTATGGCTATGGAAACCTGGTTTTTACAGGCTTATAAGGAAGATGAAGATGAAGATGAAGAAGGAATATGAGGTGGAGAAAAACGAACAGTGTTCTTGTTTCTAACAGTATAGTGTTCTTTTAAGCATATTTAGGTATTTTGCTTTGATCATTTTTTTTCATTTTAATTAATTTTAATCTGTTTTTAAACTAAATTTGTTTCGGATACCTCACTTACTCGATGATGAATCGTTTCTCGTTTATCGTTTGTTACGGTTCGTTTTTTTTTTTTTTACATTTTACACGTGTTTTGAAAAACCAACCTAAATTCAAATTTAGGTAATTACGCGAAAACAAGAACAATTATCAAAAAATCAAAACTAAATTATTATCGAACGAGATCGTGGAAGTGTTACAAAATTCTTTTTAGCTCGTGTTTTTTAAGGTTTCATTAAGCATCTAAATTATTAGAGTTGAAATGAAGTGGTCGATCTTCAATATAAGCAATACAGTTCATTCAATGAGAAATTTAATTTGAATGAGAGAGTTACGACACAATCAAGCCCTCACACAAGGTACAATTGTTGGGAAGGGGGCATGAAAAAGAGAACCTAGCTGGATTCGAGCTGGTCTCGTGGCGCCAAGGTTTGAAAGAAGAAAAAGAACGTACCCATTGTTATGATTATGAACAGACTTCCCTATTCAACAGAGAATCACGAGCCATCACCCATCACATTCCACATCCCACTTCAAACTTGTCGATTCTTCATGGGACTCCTCTATTCTATTTCGAGAAAGACATTTCAATTTCAAAGGCAAGCGAGCCGTGTAACGGCCCAAGCCCACCGTTAGCAGAAATTGTCCTTTTTGGGCTTTCCCTCGAGGCTTTAAAACGGGGAAAGTTTCCACACCCTTATAAATGGTGATTTGTTCTCCTCCCCAACCAATGTGAGACATCACAATGCCCAAAGAGGACAATATGGATCTGGACCGTTACAAATGGTATCAGAGCCAGACATCAGACGATGTGTCAGCCTTCTCGCTGTTCCATGAAGGGGGGGTAGACACGAGGCGGTGTGCCAGTAAGGACGCTGACCCCAAAAGGAGGTGGATTTGGGGGCGGTCCCACATCGATTGGAGGAAGAAAATAGTGCAAGCGAGGACGCTGGCTCCAAAGGAGGGGTAGATTGTGATGTCTCACATTGGTTGGGGAGGAGAACAAACCACCAACCTACGAGTTTTAAAGCCTCGAGGGAAAGCCCAAAGAGGACAATATCTACTAGCGGTGGATCTGGGTCATTACAAGCCGAGTCAGGAAGGAGTTTGACTGCTAGGATGGGAACATATCCATCCTACTCGAAACACACCACCATGAATAAGAGTCTAAAGGTTGGATAGGCAGTCGAGATAGGAAGCTCGAATCTTAAGGATCTAAAGTGTTCGTCTCGAAAACTTAAAAACCAAATAAAAACGAAGCTCAAATTCGTAGAAAACCCGACAATGAGAACAACAAATCTATCACCAATCTATTCTTTATTGAAAGTAACTTCTCAATGCCACTATTACAAAGCTATAGCAGAAGAGAATTGCATTCAAAAATAACAAAAGAAAAAAAGGGTCATGAGATTAGAAGAGTTTGAAGGTTTTGATAATACACCTTCATCACAACCACACATAATTTACATAACCTTTGAACAAACTGACACCAACAGACACTATTGAAAAACACACAGAATGATAGACTCTCAAGCAAAGATCATCTCCCTGCCACTCATCCTTCAACGTAAGGACGTCGACGATACTCGATGTCTCGACACCGAGCATTTTCTATCATGGTTCAGTATTTTTCATGCTCCTATGAGAATTTTCTAACATCCTATACAGGCTAGCAATTTTCTCCTCTTTTTGAGGTTTTCAGTGGTTAAACAAGTTAGAGCAAATGAACTTGATGAGATGGTGTTTGGAGGTTTACCTCTGCTGCTACCATTAGAAACAAGCTTGGATGCGTTTTTCTGGACTAAAAGCTCCAGAAGCGTTATTTTGGAGATGGGGTTCGTATCTGGATGTGGTCGGCATGACTGATTCGAACGCCTCGACCAGAAGTGCCACCTTTTTCTTCTTAGCTGGTGTGAGTTTCGTGACGGTTCGTTGGAGTGCATAATCAAGCATCCATTCCTCTGCATTTTTCCTGTCATCCATTAGCTGATGCTTGAGATCTACCTTTTCTGCTTCCGGGTCTGGCGCCAACGGCAAGTAATTCGGTTCTTGTGGATTGAAGCTCCTTGGATCTTCTGATTCATCTCCATGTTTCTTGTAGTTTATGTTCAATTCCCAATTCTTGCCAAAGAGATCCAGTTCTTGGCTGGAATTCATTGCAGGACGGGACGACTTAGCTGCTTTTACCGATGAATCTGCTTGACCTTTGCCTTCCACACTTTCGACCATCACGACGCGATTATCATTCAAAGAAGTCTCTTCATCTTGTTCAGCAACTGAATTCGTGTTTCCAGTAGCTGAGATATCTTGGCATTGTCTTTCTTCACTAGGATTTTCATCCTCAGATACCTCTTCTCCATGATTTGCAGCATCATCAAGTTGTTTCCCGTTTTCGATATTGGTATCAGCGTCGAGCGAATCCTCTTGCAGGACACGATCATGGTCGGGAAGATGGCTATCAAACTGCAAAGCTTCTTCACGGATCCCACAGTATCCTTCAACTTGAAGATCTTGATTGAGAACTTCAGCTTCCAATTGAGAACTCAGAATCAAATCTAAATATTCAGTTTCAGCTCGATCAATAACAGCTTGTGTAGCATCCATATCATCAAATGCATACTCTAAATAAGAAAGTTGATCAAAACTTAAGCTCTCAGACACTTGACTAGCCTCTTCCACCTCCCAATCTGGATGGCGACTCAACTCGAAATCCTCCATATAGAACTGTTCTTCAAAGTTCCCACTCTTTTCATTGAATTCTTTCTCAGTTTCGAAAAACACCCCTTTACCATTTTTGACAACAACATCAGATCCAACGAGTTCTTCATTATGCAAACGAGACTCTTCTGATAAACCCCCATTTTCGACGTTTGATCGATCTTCAAATTCATCCAAACCATCACTTTCCATGCTCAAAAACTGCTGCTCCTCCCACTCTTCGATCTCGGTCCCCGACGAACCAGCATCATCCTCATAATCATCCCCATGTAAGTCCATGGATTCATCAGAGATGTTAACTGCAACTGGTTTCCGATTGTCTTCATTACTCGACTCGGCTTTATCATCCACAGTAGAAGAAGAAGCACCAGCAGCACCATCAACCTCATTTTCAGCAAAAATTTCAATGAAAAAACTCAACCCACCATCGTTTACCAAAGCCTCTACCATTTTCCCACCAGCAGCACCATCCCCTTGCACCCCACAACCAGATGGCTCAACTTTCAGATTCTTCTGAGTCTTCAACGAACGTCTCCTAGCAGACAAGAAGCACTTCAAGGGAGGCAGGGGAGCATGTCTATGGCCATTAAGCGAGCAGTAAGTATAAGGACAGACTTTCATGGTTGAAGTTCCTTCAGACTCGGTTGCACCAGGGCTCAGCGTGAGGTATGCTGGAAACTTAGTGTCCTTGAGAGTCGAAGAACAGGTAGCTCTGTGCGAATTCATGTCAGCACACAGAGCCCCCTTAGAAGCCTTCTTGAAGCTCGCCGTCTTCGTTAAAGTCCTAGCCAGTTTTACACTGGGGCATTTTGTCAAACACTTGGTGGGCTTAAAGCCAGTAACAGACACATGAACAGAGTTCTCTAAATTCCTCCTTCCGGGTTTCTTACTATCACTACAAATTCGAGATTTCCGAGAAATCACCTGAGAAACCTCTTTCCTCGCATCGAAACAGCTCGTGGATTTCATGTAATTGGGCGAGCCACCGCTGGTTCTAATCGGAGATGGCTGCTGATTCTTCTTCTGTTTGATTTCCAAAACATCAGAACGAACAGTCGATGGCGGCGGCGGCTTACCAGGCAGCGTTACGTTCTTTCTAATCGGCGATGAAGCTAAGCTCTCGAAATCCGAAAGCTGAATAGCTCGTGATTTCTTCATCTTCATCTTCAAATCAGCTGCTCTGTTTTTACCATCTGGATTCTGAGAAGAAGAAGAAGAAGAACAACCAGAAGAACTGGGTTTGAAGCTCGCAACTCTCTTCTCCGATTTAACACCATCAATTTGAACTCCAAATTTGCCCACCGCCGTTCTCTGAACCATCTTCCAAACTGGGTCTGATTCAACGATTTCCCTCCTCTTAAAAAAAAAAAACAGGGGAATTTCAATCTCTAGAAGAAACCCAGCAACCTTGTGGGAAAATCATACATCAGAGAAAAGTCGTAGAGGAAGAAGAATCGTGAAAACCAAAGAGAACCAAAAGATTCTTGGTCTAATTCAGCATGCTTTGGGAGAACAGTCGGTGGGCTTGCAAAGATTATGATGATTTTATGAGATAAAATTTGAAAGCTTACGATGGCAGAGGAAATAGTTTGGCGATTGCGGGGCCCTTTTGTGGTCAGATTATGAAATCATGGGAACGCGACTTGATTAGTTGTTGTTCTTCTTGTTCTTGTGCTTCAACCAATTCAACTCATGCTCATCCGTTAGGCCATAGTAATATAATAATACAAATAGCAAGAATAAATAGTTTTTAAAATAATTTTAAAATAATTCACAAATTATTATAAAAGTATTTATTTATTTATTTTTTATTATTATTAGCCCACAATTTCTTAAAATAATATTTTTTTTACTTGTAACATAATTATTTATACCTATATTTATTTTAATTTTAGAATTATTTTCCGATATCACATTTAAAAATAATTTTTCAAAATATATTGAATTGTAAATTTGAATTCAAATAAATAAATAAATAAATATTTTATTTTTATTAAAAAATAAAATTTAAGTAAATAAGTCGAATAATTCAAACTAAAATATTTTATTGTTTGAATTAAAAAAAAAATAGAAATAATTTGATTTGAGTTTTAGCATAAAATTACAAGGGAAGGGCATTATAGTCATTTCACTAAACATTAAAAAAAAAAAAAAGCGTACGTGTCATACTTTTAGTTATTGGCGTAAGATTATTCCAGCGTGGACGGAGGGGAAATGGGCGGTGCCGCGGCTTTACAAAAGAAGCAAAAGTGGTCGGCTTTAGTGGGCTGCTCGTGGGCCCCACTTTTGGGCCCGTCTGGTCCATTTACATAATAAATAAATATTAAAATAAATTATTTTTTTTTATGCTTACTTTATTTGTATTTTTATCAACGCTTCGTCAACTTTGAGTACCGTAATTTGGAAGAGACAAAAATACAAATAAATAAATAAATAAATAAAAATTGATGAATTTTGCTATTAAAATATTTATTTATTTATTTTACAATTAATTGAATTTTAAAAGTAAAAAGATATTACTAATAAATATGGAATTTGTTTTTATATATTGGCGGCTTTATGGTTTAAAATTTAGGTGTCATCGTCACGCTCTTACTATAGTGGAATAACAATTATGAGGTACTTGTTCTAACCCAAGTCACGGTGTGAAATTCAGACTTTGTCGACAATGTTCAAATCTCGGGTTATGGCTAAAAACGAATATGGAACAACGGCTTTAGTAACATATAACTCGGGTACGAAGAATTGTTACTAAAGTAAAATAATGAAGAAAAAGATTTAAAATTGATCATCAACTTGAGTATAGTTCAATTTGACTAAGAGAGTGTGGTATAACTTCAATCAAAACGGTAGACGCTCGAGTTACTACATGCGCTTATAATTAAAAAAAAATTATATCGGTCGAAAGTTGAATTTTAATAATGGGTCGGTAACAAAACAATTAATAATAATAATAATAATAATAATAATTTAAAAAATATATATTTTTGGAAATTGGTATGATTTCATCAACGCATGTGGCTGCAAATTCTCTTCTTTTTAATCCCACGTGATTATGTTGTTCCCCATCATACTTCTTTTACATGAACACTCAAAAAAGCAAAATAAAATGCCAAAATAATTATTTTTTTTTTTAATTTTCAAAATTGAAATATAATTTAATTATAGAACTTTGTAATAATTACATTTTTTTAGAGATTTATATTTAAATTATGATTGGACTGATTAATTTTATAATTTTATATTTGATAAAAAAATATTTAATTTTTATTAAAGTAATAATTTAATTTCAATGATTTAATCTCTTTATTATTATTATTTTTTATATAGTCTCAATAGTAAAAATTATTGTTAAGAGTTAATGAAATTTATTACAAAGGTAAATCGGTAAATTATATTTATAAGCTATAAAGTTTTTTAATGTCATGGACTAAAACGTTACAAATTTAATATTAAATTTTAATTTTAATTGTATTAAGAAATTAAATTAATAATGTATTTTAATTCCTCAACTTTAATATATATTTTTTTTAATTTCTATTTGAATAAAGACAAAAAAAAAAAAAAAACTATTTTTTTCATTTATCTTTAGGTTTTTAAATACTTTATTTTAGCTCCCACAATAAATATATATATATATATATATATATATATATATATATATTTTGGTGATCTTCTCACCTTTTAATTTCCTAATATTTGATAATTAAGATAGTTCATCCTAATCATTGGCATATGAAGCAATTATACCAACTAAATAATCAAGCTTTTAAAATAATAATAATTATAATAAATGTCATTTCTTTTTCTCTTCCCATTTTTCAAAATTATATAATTTTCAAATGATGAATTGACGTTTTGAAACTTAGCAATGCTAAGTTGTGTATGATATTTGATTGCGTATTTGTAACAATCTAAGCTCACCGCTAGCAAATATTGTCTACTTTAACCCGTTACATATCACCGTTAGCCTCACAGTTTTAAAACACGGAGATCTTTCCACACGTTTATAAGTACTTCATTCCTCGCTGGCCACTGTTTGATGTCTGTCTCTAATCCAACAGTAGCAAATATTGTCCGCTTTAACTCATTAAGACGCGTTTTAAAACCATGAGACTAACGGCGATATGTAACAGGCCAAAACGAACAATATTTGTTAACGGTGAAAACACTTTTCTGCATAAATATAAATAAATAGAAGGGTTACAATACAATAATACGAGATTACCATAGATCTAGAAGTCTTATCATAGTACAAAGATGGATTCAAAATTTCATATATTGGTAGGAACAATGTCCCTTCCCCACTTTATTTAAAGAGGGCAATCTGTAAAAGCAAACAAAGACAGCAAATAACATGAAAGGCTACCAACTCCTCCTGCATGTGCTTAATCAAAAGAGGCCCAAAAGGGGCAGCTTTGGAGCTCTTAATTTGAAGTGGTC
Source organism: Cucurbita pepo subsp. pepo (assembly GCF_002806865.2). NCBI lineage: Eukaryota > Viridiplantae > Streptophyta > Magnoliopsida > Cucurbitales > Cucurbitaceae > Cucurbita > Cucurbita pepo. The sequence goes on from NC_036638.1 coordinate 16,355,629, forward strand.
ATGGAAAGTTTTGTTTGTAGCAACCTCAATCAAAAGTGCAGCTATACTTTATGCATACATTAAGAGAGTTCGTGATTCATAACATAACAAAGAGATTTCCTTTGAAATTTAAAAAGGTAATGTCCAGATATAAGATCAATTATCCATCTAAATGATGCAACAGAACATGAAAGGAATATGAAATGAAGATGGGAGGTTTGAACAAAAAAAAAGTGGAATGAGTATAGAAGAACAGTGTGGTGTAGGCCTTAATACAGCTGAAAAGTCTAGGATTAATTGCTGCTGTCTATCATTGAGATCTCAATCAGCTTACATTCTGCCAAAAGATTGGATCCAACTTATCTGTTTTATATCTGCACATGAACTACAGTATCGTATGAATAAAAGGATGTTGATATGTGAGATCCCACGTTGGTTGAAGAAAGGAACGAAGCATTCCTTATAAGGGTGTAGAAACCTCTCCCTAGCAGATGCGTTTTAAAACTTTGAGAGAAAGCCTAAAGATGAAAGCCTAAAGAGGACAATATCTTTTAAAACTTTGAGAGAAAATCCAGAAATGAAACCCCAAAGAGGACAATTGCAGTGGACTTGGGTTGTTAGAAATGGTATCAGAGCTAGGTTATTGAACAGTTTGCCAGCGAGGACGATGGGTCCCCAATGGAGGTGGATGGTGAGATCTCACATTGGTTAGAGAAGGGAACGAAGCATTCCTAATAAGGGTGTGGAAACCTCTCCTTAGCATATGCGTTTTAAACTTTGAAGGAAAGCCCAGAAGTGAAAGCCCAGAAGTGAAAGCCCAAAGAGGACAATATCTACTAGCGGTGGACTTGGGTTGTTACCAATGGTATTAAAGTCAGGTTATCGAACAGTCTGCCAGCGAGGACGATGGGCCCCCAAGGGGGTGGAGTGTGAGATCTCACGTCGGTTAGAGAGGAAAATGAAGCATTCCTAATAAATGTATGGAAACATCTCCCTAGCAGACGCGTTTTAAAACCTTGAGGGGAACCCCAGAATAGAAAGCCTAAAGAGGGCAATATCTGCTAGTAGTAAGCTTAAGCTATTACAAATGATATCAGAGCCAGGTTATCGAGTGGTGTGCCAGTGAGAACGCTGAGCCCTCAAGGGGGTAGATTGTGAGATCTCACATTGGTTAGAGAGGGGAACGAAGCATTCCTTATAAGAGTGTGGAAATATCTCCATATAAGACACATTTTAAAACCTTGAGGGAAAGTCCAAAAAGAACAATATATGTTAACGATAGGCTTGAGCTGTTACATGATATGATAGACAATAAACAATAAATGAAAGGAATATCCTTACCCTAGTCACACCTGAGCTTTTTCCATGAGCTATTTTTATTGGAATATGGACCAATACTACGAATAGCATGAGAACTAATGGACACCGACATATCCAAAGCACATGGGCTATTATTAATAGAAGGACGCTGAACTATAAGCAAAATAGGGGGTAAACATTCTCAGACCGTTCGAGAGTTTTGAGTCTCTTCCCCAACTAAGGTAGTACTTGTGAGATCCCACATTTGTTGGAGAGGGCAACGAAACATTTTTTTATAAGGGTGGGGATACCTCTCCCTAGCAAACGCATTTTAAAGACTATCATCGTACAATTACAAATAAAACCAATGCTTTCATAATTATGAACTCAGATACCAAGCAACAGATCATTTCTAGTTTCAAGCGTTCAAAGGAAAAGTTGTTGAATCTATTAAGGATCCAGCATTATCATTTCTCAGGGCAGAACACTTAGACATATACAATTTAAGGATGTCAATCCTATTATCTTATGTTTTTACCTCTATTCCTATGTGATGGTTGTATATTCTATTCTGTACAGCATAAAAGAATGCCTCAATATATACAAAGGGGATTGATCCCGTTATATTTTGTTATGACCTCTTTATTATACAGGATGACTTTATATTCTCTTTTGTAAAGCAGCTAGTAGCACCAGAAGAATAGGAGAAAGAAGAAAAATGACATAGGGAAGAGATTGATTGAGTACACCTTCCCCAATTCCAGACTCCTCGGTCGAGTAGGTCGGTTTGTTTTCAACAAAAGCTTCAAAATAGTTCTGGTAGTTACTGTCGTTTGAAACGAAAGACGAGCTTGTTGTTACCTTCATCATTTCCATTGCCTGTGCATTGGAAAAAGGTCCAAAATCCATACAACCATCAGACAGTTACAAGAAACACTTCAAACGTCGAACCATTAGTTAAGTTATCAGAATAAGTAAACTGCCCAAAGTACGCAGGTTAGATAAGCATTAACATCCATGTCCTTGCAGCTTGAAGCTACTTTTACATTATAAATAAGCATTATAAATAAGCATTGATGTAACGGCCCAAGACCATCGCTGACAGATATTGTCCTCTTTGGGCTTTCCCTTTCAGGCTTCCCCTAAAAGTTTTTAAAAACGCGTTTGCTAGGGAGAGGTTTCCACACCCTTATAAAGGGTGTTTCGTTCTCCTCCCCAACCGATGTGGGATCTCACAATTGAAGAACTAAATGTTTTATATTTGACGTCATTAGTAGTTACCTGGAAACTAAATATGAACTGCCTTGCTTTCTTGCTCACTCGAGGAGTTGGATGAGACTGAAGCTTCTCGTACATTTCTCGAGCCTCATCTGATCTGTTAAGCATGGTAATAATCATATCATAAACCCAAAAGCAGCCAATTTTTTGTGCTCTTTCTCAGTTTTTAGCTTCATACTCTAATTTTCCCTCCATTCTTTGGTATCCCCACATATATCTAACTCATATTTTGGATATAATATTTTTAGTTCAACCAAAAATTCTCAAATACATTTTGAGTAACTTTTTGTTCATACTTGCATCATTTCTTGGTGCACAACATAACAAGCAAATGAATTAACTAATACAACAACAAAATTCTAGATCCAATAAGCATTTAAATTACCCGTTTCATAGATTGCAAATCGTATTTTCAATCAGAGAGAAAGAGAGATAATATAAAAAGATATGCATGCAGAGCTGATCTTTGCTTAAAAGCTTAACCTTACATGCAAAAATTGATTATTTAATCGGGCCTTATGAAGTTCTTTAAGTTTATTACAAGACCGTGAACATACCTTCTAAGGGAATCTTGACAAATAGACCATTGCAAAGCAGCCACTCCATGAAGCTCACTCTGAACAAACATTATTTTCATATAAACAAAATATTTAGAGAAAAAAGAAACAAAGCATATGAATAACTACATCTAATTTGTATGCATGTATATATTTTTAACATAAACAAACATCTAATTTATTTAAAGGTTAGTCTAGAAACCTTAATGATGTGCAGTAAAGCAATAGCACACCAGATTGAGACTCCCCTGTTGAAAGTGTTTTTCATTTAGATAGGAGAACCTAGGAAGGGAACTGGATAGTTGGCTGAGAACAAACCAGGTTTTTGTAAGGCATCCTATTGGAAGTGTTTATTCTAGAAGGGACAAAAAGGAAAATTATTCCTTATTAGTTAGTTGGTAATCCCGGATGGAATATATTTTGTTGGAGGGACGGGAGAGGCATGTGTGTGGGAGAGTGTTGAGGATTGTTGGGAGGGAATCCCACGTTGGCTAATTAAGGGAATGATCATGGGTTTATAAGTAGGGAAGACATCTCCATTGGTACGAGCCCTTTTAGGGAAGCCCAAAGCAAAGCCATGAGAGCTTATGCTCAAAGTGGACAATATCATACCATTGTAGAAATTCGTGATTCCTAACATGGTATCAGAGTCATGCCCTTAATTTAGCATGTCAATAAAATCCTGAAGTGTCAAACAAAGAAATTGCTAGTCTCTAGCCTCGAAGGTGTAGTCAAAAGTGACTCATGTGTCGAACAAAGGGAGCCCTCGAACGGAGTCGAGCCTCGATTAAGGGGAGACTATTCGAGGGCTCCATAAGCCTTAGGGGAGGTCTATGGTGTACATTGTTCGAAGGGAGGATTGTTGGGAGGGAATCCTACGTTGGCTAATTAAGGGAATAATCATGGGTTTATAAGTAGGGAATACATCTCCATTGGTATGAGGCCTTTCGGAGAAACCCAAAGCAAAGCCATGAGAGCTTATGCTCAAAGTAGACAATATCATACCATTGTGGAGATTCGTGATTCCTAACCGAGAGAACTAATCGTCTCAAATTGTCAAGGTAGCTTATGTAAGGTGCCTAGGCACTCTTTTCTCTCTATTTTAAATAAACAAAAGTCCCCGGTACCTATTAGCATTTTAAGGAAAGGAAGAAATTCATCATTGCGCATCATGCAAGGTGCGCAAAGTTATTTGAGTGAGTTTGATACTGCATTTGACCAAATATATTCTTCTAAGCTGTTCATAAACTTAAAGCACAAAACACTACCTGGAAGTTTAGTTTATCCATAATTGACTCGTAATAAGGTAACGCTTCCTTGAGTCTTCCAACGTTCATCAATGAATCGCCTTCCTTAAGTGCCTGAGATTATGAGATGCTAATAAGAATATGAGAAAACTTCCATATGTAATCATTGAAACAAATTACACAGCAAGAATATTTAAAATTGATAAATGAAGAACACAAAACTAAACTAAAAGGTGTTAGTTTTTGTCAAGGAAGAAAGACATGACAAATAAAAGTTAATAATGCTTCTTCTTCTTTTTTTCCTATATAGGCTCACCACTTCACATTCAGACTTCAGTTTAGGATCTATGGTCAAGCCAAATTTTCTCTTGTATGCAGCAATCAGCTCTCTGCTGCGTGCTTCCTTTGCTGCTTTTTCTTCATCCGTCTCAAGCAATTCTCCGGGGCGTATAGTTCTTCCACCTCCAAACTGAAAAGAAAATACGAGAATTCTCAAAAATGTTCCTTCGTGAACAAGATCTTAGTTAAAATATTGAAATAACAAACTTCTACACATGTATTAATGAAATTTATCAGAATCTTATACCATTATTAAAGCATTCCCTTTCAGGTAGCTTCCACTGTGGTCATTATCAATGAAGTAAATATGCCAATAAATGCTCGAGAGGTTGTCACGGTAATTTTATTGGTACTTGTTGAATGTACAGTACCTTCTGCATGATGTTAGTATGCATATCCTTCATCATATCGTTCACTTGTTACTAAGTACTCTAGCATATATGATGCAGTATTTTTTTCAGGTACATATTTTTTTATAGTGAACAATGGTACTTTGTTGCTCATTGTTGATAAACAAACTTGTTGCCATACTCCTTGAGGTGTAACATACCTTTCTGATGTGAACGACGTTTATCGTTAAGAATCACGACTCTCTACAGTTGTGTGATATTGTCCACTTTAAGTATAAGCTCTCATGGCTTTGCTTTTGGGGAAACCAATAGAGATGTATTCCTTACTTATATACCCATGATCAACCCCTTGAATTAGCCAATGTGGGACTTCCTCCCAACAATCCTCCAACAATCCTCCCCTCGAACAAAGTACAACATAGAGCCTCCTCTAAGGTCTATGGACCCCTTGAACAACCTCTCCTTAATCTGAGGCTCGACTCCTTTCTCTAGAGCTCTCGAACAAAGTACACCATTTGTTCGACACTTAAGTCACTTTTGACTATATCTTTGAGACTCACAACTTGTTTGTTCGACATTTGAGGATTCTACTGACATGGCTAAATTAAGGGCATGGCTCTGATACCATGTTAAAAATCACGACTCTCCACAATGGTATGATATTGTCCACTTTAAGCGTAAGCTCTCATGGATTTGCTTTTGGTTTTCCCAAAGGTCTCATACCAATGGAGATGTATCCCTTACTTATAAACTCATGATCAACCCCTTAAATTAGCCAATGTGGGACTTCCTCCCAACAATCCTCAACATTCATGATATTCCAAAAGAATCTAGAGGAGAGCTTTTTCGTCATCAGGTCGGACTACAAGGGAACCTAATCTTTGTTGTCAAGAGGTAAACATATACTCAGGGTTTTCAATTGATATATTTAGTCTAGTCAATCTATTACAGGTTTTATATCGTCCTCTAATCAAAGAAATTAATTTATAAGGTCGTTTCCTATATTAAATCTTGAACCTAAAGAAACTAGTATATCAGAAGATTAAGGTGAAGCTGAAAAAAAAGAAGAAAGATAAGCAAACTGACACAAAAAGGAACAACAATCTTCCATTCTTTCCTCTCTTGTGCTTCAATCCCTTGTACATCCACACTTGACTTACATTGCAGAAGTGTGGTAGACAAAAAGTTTAGCATGGAAAAAATAAATCAGAGACATCCCTACTAGGATAAACACATACACTGAAGATAAAATGCACATAATCTTTTCCAACACAAAAGGCGACTCATGGAATTTTTCTTGCCAAAAGCACTATAAAAGCAGGAATTTACCGTCTTCGAAATGTTGCCGGGTCTAGGAAAGACCCCCCATGTAGAAACCTTGGGTTTGTAAATATCGGAATCGTCTTCCTGAGTTGGTTTACTTTCGGATGCTGTTGCAGCATCGAACTTGCTCGTATCACCTACAATTATTTCCACTTCAGGCAGGTCTTCTCCTGAGAAGGGGTCTGCCATTGGAACCAATCCAGCAGGCAGTCCCCTGGTCTTTTTCTTATCCGCAAAGCCAAGCCCCACAAAATCAATGCTTGAGATAGAAAGCCCTCCCTTCTTATCACCCTTTCGTTTGTTTACGAAATTTTCACTTTCTTTGCCCTTCAATCCTGAAGATCACTTTAACCATTAATATCAACCCAAGTTACATACAGGTACACTTTCCTTTATTAGAACATGAAAAATAATATGAGATCATCATAATATCACAACGTGAACATAAATCCAAGGAAGTAACAAGTGACAGCTAAATACTCACTCTTGAATTGCAGAAAAACGAAAATAAAATCACAGCCCTGTTCCTCGATAACAAAGTGTTCAATCCAAGTTCAGAATAACAGCTTGTTCACCCCCATACATAGGCAGCAACTATCCCACATTACAATTTTAACCGAATCAGAAGAATTCCATGTAACGGCCCAAGCCCACCGCTAGCAGATATTGTCCTCCTTGGGTTTTCCTTTCGGGGCTTCCTCTCAAGATTTTTAAAACACGTCTACTAAGGAGAGGTTTCCACACCCTTATAAAGAATGTTTAGTTCTCCTCCCCAACCGATGTGGGATCTCACAATCCACCCCCCTCGGGGCCCAGCGTCCTCGCTGGCACTCACTCATTCCATTCTCCAATCGATGTGGGACTCCCCAATCCCCCCTTTCAGGCCCAATGTCTTTTCTGGCACACAGTTCGTGTCCACCCCTTTTATCAGAGTCATGCCCTTAACTTAGACATGTCAATAAAATCCTCAAATGTCGAACAAAGAAGTTGTGAGCCTCGAAGGTGTAGTCAAAAGTGTGTCGAACAAGAAAGTGTACTTTGTTCGAGGGCTCCAAGTCGAGCCTCGATTAAGGGAAGGCTCTATGATGTACTTTGTTTGAGTGGAGGATTGAAAGGAGAGGAGTCCCACATCGGATGAATATAGATTCTTATTAGGCTCTATGATGTACTTTGTTCGAGGGGGGATTGAAAGGAGAGGAGTCCCACATGGGATGAGAATAGATTCCTATTGGTACGAGACCCTCGGGAAACCAAAAGAAAAGCTATAAGAGCTTATGTTCAAAGTGGTACCAGATTCATAACATTCCAGACACTAATTCAACTCAACATTTTCAAAATTTACCTGCACTGGTGTTGATTTCCTCACTGTTCATGCCATCAATCACGCCCCTCGTTTCCTCCTTAACTTCATTCGCATTCTCCATCACAATCATAACCCCACCCTGGATTCTCCTCTGCTCATCATCCCCATCAAAACTCGATAAACCTAATTTACCAGCCTCGACAGAGTTGCCTTCAGAATCCTCAACCTTCGTCAAATTGGAGTCCGATTGCTTCAATTTCTTGTAGACCATCGCTCGCTCGAATGCGGCCTTGACAGGGTCGACCGGAGACTGTACGGCATCGGAAACAGTTTCAGGTGAATTGGGTCGAGGAGTTTCAGGATTTGGTGGATTTGGAGATGATGAGAACTTCAAAGATCTTGACGGAAATTTCTTGGTGGAGATTCTAGAAATGAAGAGAGAATGTTTTGAAGAGGATATGGGGTTGAGGGAAGCCAGGCATGAAGAAGAAACAGAAGCCATGGCATGAAGATTAAACCAAATGGGAAATTTCTGGGTTTCTATGTGGTTGAGACTGAGAGAAAGGAACCATTTTTTTAAATATTTAATAAATGCTTCAAATTGCGTCAATAATTTATAATATTTCAAAAATGTTAAAAATTAATTAACGTATATAATTAAATTATTTATATAAAAATCCAACTTAAGTTTCGAAAAAAAATATATATATATATATATTTTAATCATTTAATTTTTTATTTTTATATATATATTAATCATTTATTTTTTTATTTTTTATTTAAAATAAATAAGTTTTATATACATATATATATTAATCATTTAATTTTTTATTTTTTATTTAAAATAAATAAGTTATATATATATATATATATATATATATATATATATATATATATTAATCATTAACTTTTTTATTTTTTATTTAAAATAAATAAGTTATATATATATATATATATATATATATATTTTTTTTTTTTTTATATTATATATATATAGATATATATATTTTTTAATCATTTAAATTTTTATTTTTTATTTAAAATAAATAAGTTATATATATATTAATCATTTAAATTTTTTTTATTTAAAATAAATAAGTTTTTAAATGTTTTTTTTTCCCGGTATTATACAATTTAGTTAAATAAAAGTAGAAGAAACACATCTATTTAATTTGGGTCTCTTCGAGTAATAGGTGAGGGATATATGAGAAATTTTTTTTGGTAGTCAAACAGGTCGTTATGGGAAATATTTCCCCCCCCCCGACCCATAAGAACTTGAGAGAAAACAAGCATGTAAAAATGTCTATGGTCCCCGAGTAATAGGGGAGTGATTTATGAGAGATTTTTCCCTAATAGTTAAATGGGGTCGTTATGGGGAATATCTTTGCCCCTGACCCAAGTACATAGAGTAACAGGAGAGCGGTTTATGAGATATTTTTCCCTGATAATTAAACAGAGCCATCGTGGAGAATATCTCCACCCCGACTCGTAAGAAATTGAGAGAAAACAAGTACGTAAAAATATCTATGGTCCCTGACTCTTAGAAATTGACTCGTTTTTGTTGGTTTAAAAAATATAAATATAAAGCTCCTATTCATGAAACGTCTCGATTTGGCAGCATCTCGAGGCTACAAACGAAATGCCCCTAATTTGATATTTAATATTGACAAAAAATAATAATAAATAAAAATGTGTCTAATTTATTGAGTAGAAATGAATAATAATATAATTTTTTTAAAATTGGCGATAGATATTACGAATAAAAAAATAAAATCTTTAAAATGATTTTTTAAAAAGTTTTATTCCATTATTTGGCGTTGATAAGACATATAATAATAATAATAAATAAATAAACAAAATCATATTTTTAAGAATTAAAAATGTAATTTATTTCGAAATAAAAATAAATAAAAGCGGGAACCTAAGTGTAATACCGATCCTTTACATCTTCATCTCACTCTTCACGGCGGCCCTCTTCTCGCCGGCCGTCTCTCTCCCGTTCAGTACCACCGGCGCCGCGCCGGCTCTCTCTACTCGTGCCGCCGCCGCTCACTCGTAGTAGTTTGCACTGACTTTCTTCTCTGTTGTTACTGGTATTCTCACAAACTTCATTTAAGCTTTTGTTTTCAACAACTCAAATTAGGATCTGTCTCATAAATGGAAGGTGGTGTTGTTGTAATTGCAGAACAAGCTCAGCATGTTTATAGCTGTAGATTATAGCTAGGTTTGATGAGTTTTTTTTATTGAAATTATGGTAGCGAGGAAGACTGTGAGCTTTTTGTGAAAGTTGAAGTTCTCTCCCTTAGATTAACCAATCACCAATGGTGGTTTGAATTTACTGCTACGGTATGTTAGGATAGAGTGAACTGAATACAGAGGAGAGGAGGAATGGAAATATTTTTCTCATTTTCTCACCTTAACGAGAAGAGAGCTCTATTTCTATTGTAGTACCATAAATTTCTCTCTTTTTCATGCAAACTCTCTGTTTTTCTTCTTACCTAAGTTTCTCTCCCTTTTCATTAGTGTTACTTTTTTCGTCTCTCTTCATCACGATTTTTGATTGCTCGTTTCCACAAAAGAGTTCTATTGTTTCACTCTTTGGGAATTATATATGCCGTAACAATCGTTTGAAGTTTGTGTTTAGTCTTTCTGGATGGTTTCAATTTGAGATTTGCTTGTTTGTTGACATCGTGATATAATTGTGAGTTTGCAGTTGTGATTTTCAGCTGTGCCCCAAAATGTCTCTTGAATAATTTTTTGGAAAATAAGATAGAAGAGAAATCACGGTGCCAACTTTAATCACAAGGATTTCCCTTTTGTATGCTTTTGTTGCTGGTTTTTTTTTTTTTTTTTTTTTTTTTTTTTTTTTTTTTTTTTTTTTTNTAAAAGGAAGGGTAAAATGAATCACTTCACTAGGGATTTTGTTCCTTTCCTGTATAGTTCTTAAACCATAAACCATATCATGGAGACGGGGGTTTCTTTGGATTAGGTAAATATAAATATTTCCTATTAGCTTTAAATTTCTGGGATTCTGTGAGTTGAATAACTTGAATTTGTCTGAACTGATGAAATGGTGGCCAGTGGATGTCAATGACCTGAGACAACTAGTTTTAGTATATCTGCTGCACATATGGGGTGGAACTTTTTTCTTGTTTGGGATTCCTTTTTCAAAGTGGTAGGGTGGTACAGGCATACAACAAATCTATTATACAGTTCCCAGCTCCATATTCATGTAAATACATTGTGCAGGCAGTGAAGCATTGCGTCAGATGGAGAATGATAATGTTTTGTCATCTGTGCACACCACGGTTTTTATGAAATCAGAGAATCTTGAAGGGAAAAGCATCAAAATTGAGGGATATGACTTCAATCACGGAGTAAATTATTCCAAGCTTCTAAGTTCCATGGTCTCCACTGGATTTCAAGCCTCCAATTTAGGAGATGCCATTGAAATCATCAATCAAATGGTAAGCTTTTATCTCAACTGGAGGTTCCTTTATTATTTTTTTAATGGGATGTTTATAACATATCTCATCCCAGTAAATCTTTGCATTGATGATTTACTTTTGAGAAATGATACTTTGTTGGATTGAAGATAGATTGGAGGCTTGCTGATGAGAATATAACAGAAGATTGCTCTGAGGAGGAGAAGGATCCAATCTTTAGGCAGTCAACGAGGTGCAAAGTGTTTCTTGGTTTCACTTCTAATCTTATTTCTTCTGGTGTTAGAGACACAATTCGTTATCTTGTTGAACATCGTATGGTGAGTTAGACTTGATATCTCATTTTGATCAATCTAGTGTTTGTCTGTTTAAAAAATGCTTTCAATCTAGTATAAGTTGATTGGTTGAACTACTGCTATGCTGGATGCCAATAACTTGTTTGGGAATTGGTGTCAGCATAGTTTTACATTTTTTTAACACAAAAATTAGGAAAATGTGCTTGGATAATCATTTTTTAGAAGTTATTTTTCTCTCATTTTCCTTTTGCATGTTTTCATGTATTATTTGATCTTAAACAAATGAAATTATCATCCCGTGAAAATCACAGGTTTGTGGATAATAATTTTAATATGCACAATACTTCTACTTTTACAATTCATGAAAAATTATAAAATACAAAAGCAAAACTTGCTTTGAAAATAGTTTGTCAAACAAACTCTAAGTATAATATTCCATTTTCTCTATGTTAAATAAGTTAGCTGAAGCAAGAATCATCTAACACAGTATAATGCATACTCCGTTCAGTAATATTTAAGAATGATTAGAGGTTTATCTAATGCCATAGTTCATGGCAAATTATGGTTAGAGAAAAATGTGGGAGGATGTTGAATGCGTGACCTAAACAAATAGTTTTTTTTTAATTATCTAAGCATTTCTAATTTTTAATTAGTTGCAAAGAAACGTCAGCTAATCAATAAGTTGCATCAAAATTTGTTTGTTGCATGTTTTCCACATGGGTAATTATGTACCTTTTTTTTAATCCCCTTTTAGCTCGTAGCTTTTGATGGTCTTTGGCTATGCTGCATTTTAACTTGAATTTAGGCTCCTCCAATTATGGGGTTACTTCAATTTCACCGCAGGTTGATGTGATTGTCACTACTACTGGTGGTATTGAAGAAGATCTTATAAAATGTCTTGCTCCCACTTACAAAGGTGACTTTTCTCTTCCTGGAGCAGTCCTTCGTTCAAAAGGGTTGAATCGCATTGGTAATTTATTGGTCCCTAATGATAACTACTGCAAATTTGAGGACTGGATTATCCCAATTTTGGATCAGATGTTAAAGGAACAACTTGAAGAGGTACTTACTTAAAAGATTATATTCATGTTTTTCCTTGTATTATTTCTCAAGTTTTCTCTGGATTCATTATTTTCTTTTATTATCCTTGCGTTAGAAAAACTTCAAATACAGGAAAACCCCCACACTCTAACCTCTGTCACCACCAACTGCCCTTCCCTGAACGAAATTACTCTAAAGTGTTCCATTTCCATTGAGTAAGATCTTTTCTATTGCTTTCGATGATAAATCACAAGGAAATCAAGCACTGACTCAAGAGATCGGTCGTGCCTCTGTCCGTGCTATTTCCCTCACATGGAAATCCCTCCAAGCTTTCTTGAACTTTTTAGCTAGTGTGGGGCTAATGTTCTTGACTATTTGCAGCATTGCGTTCAATCTTTTTTCCTTCTTGAACTATACTAGGCTGTGGGATTATTCCATCGAAATGTTGGGCCATCGGAGTCATAAGCTGATGCATTTCTTTCATACTGTCCTTCATTTCTTCGATAGAGTTCTTGATTGACAATATCTTTTTTGTCAATGTTCAAGGTGAGAAAGGACTTCGTGAATTGAAGCTTCAAATCAGTTAGAACCGAATCATCACCTATTGTTGGTGGGTTTTTCTTCCCAGCCATTAGAACCCTACTACGAGGGTGCTTTGATACCAAAATTGATGTTGATCAGCTTCACAAATATTGGAGAAATCTTTATTATTCAAAGTGTTAACTCAAAAATAAGGCTGCAATGCCTTTAAATACAACCAACTAGTAACCAGCAACCTAAACAACTGGTTAGAAACAAGTCTTGACTACCAAAGGTAAAAATACAAAGAAACATATAAAAATAACAGCCTGAAACTTGTTCAAATTACGGAATCTAGGCTTAATAATAAGCTAATACATCATATTATCATTGGTTTTGAGGAATTCAAACGATTCTTGGATTTCCCTCGACGTCTTTTACTTTTGGCTCTTTGATGGCAGATTTTAATTCTTTCACATGATCCAACTTCAAACAATTTTTATTCTCTTATTGGGAAAGATATTTATCCAGGGAAAATAAAGGTTTTCTTATGGGAATTCAGCCATGGAGGTATTAATACTGTTGATCGATTACAATGGCGAATGCTGCGTTGTTTTTTTTTTTTTTTTCTTTCTCTTTTTTGGTGTTATGTGTTTGTCTGACAGTGAGACTCGTGGACACCCCTTTGGTTGCTGTTCTTATGCTTATGGTTACTGGACTTCTATGTTAAAAGCTTTTGGATGGAGTTTGGTTTTACCTCATAATGTGTTCATCCCTTTTGTGGTCAATGAAGGTGTTATGACTGACTTTTAACAGGGTGTTCTTTTGGTCTCTTTGGCCTGTGAGAAATGATTGAATTTCTTGAGATATGGTCCCCAATTTAGAGGCTCTCGTAGAGTTGGCTGTTTTTATTTCTTTGTACTGGTGTAAATGTAGACTTCTGGTCGTAGTCTTTCATCTTTAATTGCTAATTGGAGCCTTTTCATGTAATGTGCATTTTGATGATTAAAAGTGTTCAACTCCTTTTATTTCGTTTAACAATAAAATTGTTTCTCTTCTAAACAAAGTCTCTAAGTTTTTTCATTTGTTTTGTATGGTCTGTGTAGAATGTATTATGGACACCGTCCAAGGTAATCCAACGCTTGGGAAGAGAAATAAATGACAAGAATTCGTATCTTTATTGGGCATATAAGGTAAAATTCAATAGAATCTCTTACATATGTTCTCGTGTTCGGCATTATCATTTGACCAAATGGCCATCAGAATTAGAGTTTTTATTTTCTTAAACTTATAAAGAAACTGTCAATATCTGTATTGGTTCAGACAACCACATTTTGGATTAAGTTGTATGAATTTCGTAAGTTTATTTTCTTGTCCTGCCTTTTCATCTGTAGTTTAAAACAGTGCATTTGATATTATGCAGAACAACATCCCTGTTTTCTGTCCAGGATTAACAGATGGCTCATTGGGAGACATGTTGTATTTCCACTCCTTTCGTAATCCTGGATTGATTATTGACGTCATTCAAGGTTGTCTTCCCCCCCTTCCCTTTTGTTCTTGGCGGTGGTGCTGCTGGGCTTATATTACAAGGTTAAACAATGAAAATGAAGATGAGTTTGGTTATTTGGACAGATATTAGGTCAATGAATGGTGAAGCTGTCCATGCAAGTCCAAGGAAGACTGGAATGATAATTCTTGGTGGGGGTCTCCCCAAGCATCATATTTGCAATGCCAATATGATGCGCAATGGTGCAGACTATGCTGTCTTCATCAATACAGCCCAAGAATTTGATGGAAGTGACTCCGGAGCCCGCCCTGATGAGGCTGTCTCTTGGGGCAAAATTCGAGATTCAGCCAAGACTGTCAAGGTCTGCCTCAATCATCCATTTTCATTACCATTTTACACTCTAAGTTTCCGGATCTCATTAACTAGAATCTCGCTTGGCTTCCAGTTCTTGCATTAGTGACCTTCAATGCTCTTTCTATTTTTTAGTCTCCCTTTGCTAAACGTAACAAATTTATGATTCTAATCGATTTCTTCTTTGGGAAAACCAGGTACATTGTGACGCCACAATCGCTTTCCCGTTGCTCGTCGCAGAAACATTTGCCTCAAGAAGAGAAAAGGAAAAGGGCGTCAGTGTTGGAGGCTCGGGGTGTTAATTCATGTAATGGTATGAATGTTGATTTATTCATCCTTAAATTGACTTACGGTGTGCTGTTGGCTTAAATAAATTAACTTATTGAAACTCTGGGGAGATCATTGTCTAGAAAGATCAAATTTATGGGAGTGTTCTCTTTATAAAATAAAGGATTACTCAAACTATTATTAAGAGAATAAAATTCAATTCTATGTCATTTTATCAAACTTTCATTTCATTTCATGTTATTTTTAGAATAAAATTCACCTTCTCACATACTAAAATAACTGTGCTCAAAGCACATTGGTTAATCCATTTGAACAAAAATTCATCTATGCATTTATTCAATGTGCTATTAATTAGAACAATAAAAAGCTTCACTTTCTTGATGGGATTAAGGTTTTTATTATCTTAAAAAACATTTTGTAACAAAAAGAACAACTAAATAGTGTAAGATTAAACGTTTGTCTTGCATAAACTAGCTCAAACACTCAAAAGTACTAAGCAAAACATCCTGTATATATTCTAAGTTGGTAGTTTAATTACTAAACATTATTTTGTTGGTTTGTTCATTATTGTAGGAGGTACTTTGTTCTGTGTATTAATAGTAGGAGCCTCCATTTTTTCTTGTTATCAGCTGATCTGTCTCTTGATCCTGGGTTCAGTCATTCGTTGACCGATAGGAAAGCGACAAACATCGTTAACCTTCTATCCTTGGCTGAGTAGATTTTCATCGTTAACCTTCTAACCTGGGAGAGGAGATCTTTGCCCATAAAGTCAATAGCCCTTAAGAAGGTTTTTCATGTAGTTCCATGTGAGTTTAAGTCATGAGAGGTTAAAGTTTCCAAGAAAGTGACTTTTTTGTGTAGCATCTCCTTCACAGAAGGATTAATGTCTTGGATTGTGTTTCTGTATGGTTTGATTGAGAATCTTGGCCTCCTATTTTGAATTGTGTTTTTGCTATATCTTGGAAGAGTTCGATTTTCAAGTTTCTTAGTTGGGGAGACGTTTGTTCAATGGCCGAGGAGATCCTTTTCCATTAGTCTTTTGTAAGAAGGGCTAGTTTTTGTGGCTCTGACTGGATTATATTTTCATATGTTCAATTAGATGTTTGTGTAGTGAGATTAGTTGAGGTGTCGTAAGCTAGTTTCGACATTAATGGATGTCTGATTTGGTGATGGAGATTAAAATATTTTGTGTGGTTCTCTGAGTCATATTCTCTTCAGTCGTGATTCTATAGATTGATTTTGCCACGTGATTGAAGAATAAAGAGGACTTCGTAAAGCTAAAAAAAGTAAAAGTTGAGGAATTATAAATTGTCTATAGAGATATATAATTCATTCATTTTGTTCGGTATGAAATTCCATGGCCCCTACAAGATATAGATAACATTCTTTTAGATGGTGGAGAATATATGCATTGAAAACCTTCTAGTATTTGACCACATTTTGGTTCCTTTTGGAATGGTTGAAAATGACTTCTAACTTAAATTGACGTTAGCTAACTAGCTAACAAAATGAACGGCATAATATGTTCATATGACAATTTTCAAATGAGTTGGATTTATATGTGTTCGATCTTCTAACATATAATCTCATCTTTTGATGGTTTTTAATTTACGACAACTTTTTTCTTTTTCAATTCAATTAGCTTTTTTCTTTTTCAATTTATGCTAATTCACTTGATTAGTAAAGTATATCTTTCATAATTCACATCAAATTAAGTTTAACATAAACTAAAATAAGAAAAAGATGGAGCTTTAATGAACTAAATATAATTATTATTTTATTATTTCTTTTAAGCTGGTTGTGTATTTATTCTCTGAGGAGTGAAATTGAATTGATTTGGAGTGTTAGAACTTGGCATTGAGGAGGCATCCTAGTGCAGAAGTGTTCTTATTTGGATTTCACATCAATTGGTTATACAGTTTATTGGTGTCACAAAAATTAAATAAATTAATTAAAAAAAAAACAAAATTTATAGAAAGTACATGACCAAAATAGCATTATAACCCCCAACAAAACAAACCTGAAGAACTGAAGGCAAAGATACAAATTCCAATAGCTTAAAAGAAACAGCTGATATGTCAAGAATATGCATTTTTAACTATGGGCCTATCATATTGGTCTTGCCTGTCTAGAATTCAGAATTCTCAACATGAAAGAATGCTTGGGATACAAACAAGAAAAAAGAAAAAGTATCTCAAATGGCCGAAGTTTCTTGTGCAAAATGCTAAAAAGATCTTGATTTTTCTGTAGTTCATTGATTCTGCCAGTGATCTGCAGAACACAATGTTTGGGCTTTGGCAGCAAAGTAATCAACAACAAATAGAAGGCCACCAATTTCCATTGTTTCCACACCAACACAACACCCTTCAGCCCAGCCAGAAAACTCGCAATAAACACAAAATGGCCAAAACCTTTAAGCTTTTCGTTCAGCCAAATTTGAACTTTTTCTGTTCTTTTTCTTTCCCTTTTGTTGAAGCGAGGATGATAGTTCTACATGGTTGAGATGCTAGAATTTGTGATTCTTTTCATTAGCTCGCTCGTGTTGCTAACTGCAATCCTGAAACGGTTCGCCATTGAAATGACATTAATGTTAATGAAAAGTTCACACTTGCCAACTGCAAAGTCAAGATGCAGTTCACAACGATATGAGCCCTTCCAAATCAAGTATGATTGGATTATGATAAGGCATGCTTAAATAAGGCTTCATGCACTACTCAGAAACGACTTTGTGTGAACACATGAAATGAAATCAATGTCAAATTGGTATAACGGAAGTAGAGAAAACGAGAATAAAAAAGAAACATGGTGTAAAAAATAAATATGGTATTCCCCTCTCCGAGAACTAATAACTGAGAGTAATTCCTGATCCTGTGAGATCTCACGTCGGTTGGAGAGGGGAATGAAGCATTCCTTATAAGGGTGTGGAAACCTCTTCCTAGCAGACGTGTTTTAAAAATCTTGAGGAGAACCCTGAAAGGGAAAGTCCAAAGAGGACAATATCTAATAGCAATGGCTTGGGATGTTACAGAAATAGGTCCAACCCCCAACCCCAACAAATTAAGATTTGTTTATGATCTAAAGTGAACATTGAGAATACAAATAAGAGAAAACGAGCCCAATTCTCCCGTTCCTATTTCCAATATGCAATCATGGCCTGATTGATTGGCAACTTTACATTAAAATAGGATCTTGAATTATTTTCTTCTTCTGGTATAACAGAGAAAGGCGCTTGCTGTTAAGAGTGTACTGGGTCTTTTACTTGATTTGATTAGTTTTCTACCATTTGACATGAATATAATACAATTATGGGAAACTAGATATATAAAAATAAAAGACAAAACAAAACCCTTGCGGCCTTACCAAATATTTGACGAATAAGAAGGGAGCAACAATCAGCTCCCTGTAGAAAGCCTTCGTTTAATTACCAAATCATCAGCTGAATAATAATCAGAAATAAGCCGATACATGTATGATGAGTTATGGCCGCCTCTGTCAAAGTTACAAGAGTAAATAATGAGTAATAAACAGATAAAATCACGATCAAGATAACCACACTCCTTTTTTTTTTTTTTTTTTTTTTTTTTTNGAAATTGAAATCCAAAAGTACAATAGAAAAGCAGAACGAAGAACACATGAAATCAATATTCCCACAGCACTCCCTTTTATCTAGGAGTTGGGAGGTAAATGAATGAAATGCAGCACAAAAAGAAAAAAAGGGAACTGCTTAACAATAAGTGCTGGACTTACGTGTCAGTAATAAATAAACTAACGAGTGCTGGCGGCACATAGTCAAATGTAGGGTTAACTACGTGAAGAAGAGGAGAACCAGTGTTAGTTCCGAAGTCCATACAATCTGAAAATTCACCGAAGTCCAGTAGCTCTGATGGGGATCTCAGTTCATTGAGTAGAACTTCAGGATTGTGAGGATACAAAGGGCATAACTGTCAAATAAGTAACACATATTTAGAGAAATAAATAAATAAATGAAACAATGAAGGCAGCATGCCAGCTTAGAACAGTATCCTGAGCAATCTTTTGATTTTATTGAGGAAAATGAGGAAGGTTTGTAGTAAATGCGGGTTAATGACTTCTAGGTCTTCAACTAAAGTGTTTCGTCATCTACACTTTCTCGTTATGTTACTAATTCGAGGGGTGTTTTTCTCCTAAACTTTGAGGTCTGAACAAGATTTATAGTAATCGGTATTCTCTACATTTTATAAATTAGAAACAGAGTTTCATTACCATGATGATGCAAGGAGAAACTAAAAGAATTAAAAAATGAACGTCGAGAAGAAACTACAAAAGGAGGGAGACAATCTCTCCTGTCCGAAGGAGACTACAAAAGGAAAATCAAGAGGGAAGGAAATAACACGCTCCAACAGTCAGCATGGCCTCTTTTCTTCCAGTAGGATTGGTACAACAGCAAATCAAGAGGAGGAATCTCGTTCCATCTTATTTTCTCTCTTGAGATGACTAAGCCAATGCGGGTAGAGATTTTCTTTTTCAAATCATACTAAGGTCGAGGTGGGAACTCAAACCTCAGCAGAGGTGGATATAATGTAAGAAATTAAGCTATGGCAGATCAGTTTTTGGTAGAATTATAACAGAAGTAAATTTGCATGAATATAAGGCAATCAATTATACTTTTGTTCCTTTTATTGTCTAACCAAATGGGTTCTTCCACAAATTATGATAACATGAGCATGGATGGTGTCATTTCATTTCTAGGAATAAAATTTTCTAATATTTCTTTCCCCTATCCATGTTTAAAAAGTTGAACATGGAAATTTTACCTATTCTTGATTGCTACTCCTTTCTATCTACTGATGTCTGTATTCTATCAGACATGGTATATGCCGCCTGCGTTTACCCACCATCATTCCTATAGACAGACTAGGTAGTTATGCAGTGCATTCAACCCCCCAGTGAAGATACAGCATGTTACTCAAAGCCCTAGCCCACCTTCATAGAAGTCAAAGGTCATAGCCACAATCTCTAATGCAGTCACTAAGCTATATACACTTAAGAACCCAAGCATGGATGTTATAATTAATTGATTATGTCTACTCTCTCCATTTGCCCTTCTGTTTCTAAGTGGTTAAAAGTTCCCAAATAAGGAATCAAACTACTTCAAGAGAAAAGATTAAGAGGGAGCTGAAATGTAACAGGTTTGTCTATCATGGTTTGCAAACCAGAAAAAATTGACACCATCAATTCTTTAGCTTTTGATGAAGAAATAATTTGATGGTGAAATACAAAATGGTCGATTTTAAATTTTAACCAAAATACAAATTTGAGAATAGACTAATTCATAACATCACCTTGTGACTTCCAGCTAGTACAACAAAAGGAACAGCATGCCTTTTAGCTGCAAGGGCCAACATATTCAATCCAACAGGTGCTATGACACCACCATTTGCCATGACAGCATGAGCGCCAACTATTACCTTGTAGAACAGATTTGAAGATGAAGCTATCTCATAAGTTGTCATGTCCATCCCACTTTATGCATGGGTTGCAATAAACGCATTTATATGTATAGACACTATGGCTACCACGTACCATATTCACCCGAGAGATCATGGCAAAAACTGCAGAATCAGTAATAAGTGTGGTCTGTAAACCTCTTGTAACCAACTCCTTAGCAAGAAGATGACCCTGATATCTGTCAACATTCAGAAGAAATAAGTGGTAGAGTGAACCTACAAATTCAAAGTGTAATATGAACTTGTACCAAAGCATAAAGCTAGCTTTAGTTATTAGCCCAGACCTTGGAGCACCCTCAGCAACAAACACCCGGAAGGACCTTTTCTTCTCCTTAGCAGCACAAAGAAATTCCAATACTGTTCTGGAACTCCCCAGAGTTAATATTACCTCGCTGAAAATTTTTGGCATTCAATATATGTGAGGATATTGAGGTAAATTCTTGAAAAGGAAATTCTAAGTTCCAATTGCATATTTCAGATTGAAGCCAGAAACAGAAAATGATGCAAGGAAATCAAATACAAACTTATGCAGTAGAACAATGAGTAAAGCCAATTTAATAATAAAAAGAAAGGATGAAGGACATCTGAAGAAGATTAAAAAGAAAAAAGAAAGAAAAAAAAAAACCCTGAACCTCTAACATTTTTACACCATACAACCCTAATCCTCATTCACACACCTTGCATGCATTAAACACCCTGCTTACTTATTCCGCATCCCTCCTAACATACATGATATTCATCCATGGCCTGAAGTTCTATCATTCCCTTCCAGACTGCCACCAACCAATCTTTCACCTTGCCCTCAAGGTATAAAGCAGGGGCTGAAAACTGATGAGATTAAAGGCTTCTGATGTAACTTCCTCAAGTTGCTGTCCAGCCCACTAAATCAAAACCTCCAAGCCATGTGAGTGAGAGTTCAAGCTTAGGATTCAGTTCAGCTGGTAAGTTCTTTGGCAGCATGCTTCCAAGCCTTGAATTGGGAAGCCTGGAATACTAGGTGTGTTTCTAAAGTAAATGGTCGGTGCACCTGTATGCCACCTTTCGACTCCTTTCCAAGAGACTTGGGAGAATTTGATAGCCATTTGATTAGTCAACCAATCACTTTTGGAGGCTCTACATTTAGCAGCCACCAGTTTCCTCCATAGAGCTTTTCAAAAGAAAATCATCAGATGTTTAGTCAAGTTCAAAGGTTTCCAAGATAAAGGCCACTCAAAGATATGGGTTACTTGAACTTGTACCAGCTAACCAAGATGGGAACCTCCTTCCTTGTTGTGGTCTGCCCAGTAAAATATCTCATAGATTTTACAATGACGAGGACCAGTTTGGGCACAAAAAGGTGGGGATAGGTAGAAAGGCTTGACTTGGAAGCTTGGATCAGGGTTAACCCACCACTTTAAGAGAGAGTATATCTTTTCCTGATTAACAACTTGTTTTGAACTATTTCAGTGTTAGGATATAAATTGGGTTACCATTTAAAGGGAGACTAAATTCAGGCACAGACCATGAGTCAAAACTGCACCCACAATAGAAGCCAGCTCTTGAACTCAAATAGTTTCACAATTAATAAAATATAACTGTATTTGTTCATGTTCACATTTAGACCCAATAATTCAATGATTATTAATCTTGAAAGATTGAGGAACTTATCCTTAGAGGTGGAAGATAAAAGAATCTTTTCTGATAGGTTGCTTTTCCCACCATCAAGCCACAAATAGTTTACCTCTCATGAGAAAAAGAGCACAAGAAGAAAACAGATAACACCATGTGGTTAAGGACCTCTTGAGTACAATAAAATAATAGACACTAGATCTACTTCCCAAAGTCAATAACCATATTATACTCTTTCAGTAAGCCATAAACTAGATACCTCAGATCAATATGATCTCAAGGAAACAATAAAAAGGGTTAGCTTATTAGAATTAGCTCAAGGTGAGAAATACTTTTGATGAATGTGTTCCACTGCTTGCTCAGCAATCTGTTCATGACAAGTTGCAATATCCTGAATAAGTTCATTAACAGCTTCAATTACATCATGCTTGAGTTTCCGACTCCTTGAACTTTTATCAGCAGCTGTCAATAAGAACTTGTTAGAAAAACAAAACTTGCGTTCCAAATAGGAAAAGAACAATAAATAATAAAATGAAAAGAACGTCACTACTCATTCAACTAACGAGCACACAAATAAAATACAAATAAGATAAAGTTGAAACGCACACATGCACATTTATAAGCTGGTTTTTGTTCAAGAGAAGCAGAAAGCATTTAACATTATCAAGGACCCTACTTCCAACAAAAATCAAGAGAGTGGGCAATAAAAAATGATGAGGGAGAATCATTTCCGGTGAAACCATGGGGGATAATGATTCCCTTAAGCCTTGTCATCAATTCCCTGAAGAGGCTAAAAATGGAACCTGTTTCTCAATCTCACTATTCAAGTACTTATCTTAAAAAATAAATTTATACCCATCAATCACAGTCTTCCTTTACATCTATGCAGCCGGACCTCCAAATATTCACATAAAGGCATTACAACCAAAAAGGGACTCAAATCCCAATTTACTCCATGAGTTAAGAGGCAAAACATTCAAATGATATTATTATAAAAATAGAATTATAAATTTCAACTCACAACAACGATTTTTTAACACTCAAAATATACAATATCAATGCGCAGTTGAAGAAGAAAATTACACATTTTTAAAGACTTTGTCTAATAACCATGGTCAGTCAAAGAAATCCAAAACCAAACAAACATTTCCCAACAACTTCAAAACCTTGAAAGAAAAGAAATAGAAAACCATATATGCCATTACAATTACATGTCCGAGCTAACGAAACAACAAATAAAATTTATCTATATATATAAAACAAGAGATAATATTGCAACGTAGCAATATATATAGATTACCCAATGATCAATTTTAATCAGACAAATCAGAAAATATTTTAGATATCACAATCAAATTCCTTCGAGCACATCACAAACATCACTGAATAAGCGCACAAATGAAAGCTAATCATCATAAATTAAGGAAGCTCACATTTGCTCTTTCCTTCTGAATCACCTCCAGATGAAGAAGTTTGATGAACAGATGCTTGGTTAGGAACATCCTCAAGAAGAGTTTGCAAGGAAGGTGGTCGCAAAGTGCTTCTTGCAGCAGCTGCAACAGCAGCGGCTGAGAGGACCGGGCGATCATCTTTTTCATTGTCATCTTCATCATCACTAACAGCTGCTAAATTCAACCCAGCAATTGAAGCTGTGGTGAGAGAGAGATCCTCCTCCCTAATAATGTGCAAAACACGCCTCACAATATTACCCACAGCAAGCTCTGCAGTTGTACATTGACATATTGCCAATGAAAAGCTAGTAAATCAGTAGAATCCAGAAAACTAAAGTTGCAGGGCACACAAAGAAAAGGTAAACATGGACAAGACCGAATAACGATAATTGAGAGGTGATTAACAACTTATTTTCAGCCAGAATAAAGAACCACCAGCCATGGAAATAAATTGAATTTTATAAAGGGTGAAATTCCAACCAGCCAGACCGACGTTAAACATTAAATCAAACTAAACAAGATTAATAATTCAATATCTCTACCAACAGGATTCGCAGCAATCAGCTGCTCTCCAACAGCTTTCACAGCATCAATCAAAGCAGCGGCCTGATTCGTGTAGGGTATTCGCTGCTGGGAAATGACAGAACGAAGCAATTCAGCTGTATGCTTCGCGGTGGCCAAAGAGCCCTCAATTTTACTGTCATAATATCATCACAAAATGAACCTCCAATCCAAACAAACAAACAAACAAACAAACATAATACCACAACTCAATTCCTAGAAATATCAACAATCCCAAAGAACTAACCGCTTCTTAAGCTTGATAACGAAATCATTCACAAGAGCTTGCACGTCTGGCATAATCCTAAACAGAGAAAAACAAAAAGGCTGAAGATAGAGAACATACATAACGAAGAAAAAAATTGGTAACGCGTAATACTTACAGCGAATATGGAAGAACGAAAACGAAAAAGAAGAGGATTTTCGCCGATTATAGAGAGAAGGAGATTGAAAGGAAGCTCTGGTGAAAGCTGCAGTAATGGAATTCGGGCTTCGTTGTGGAACTGGAAGTCGAAGCTGCGAAGTTCTTCAGCTTTCTCTTCTTCTCCTATTTTGGGCTGAAACTGCAAACTGGACTGCAATGGATTTTCGGGGCACTAGATTCGACCCCATTTTTCTTAATATTTATGATTTAACCCCTTAATTTTATTATTATTATTATTTGCCCCCAAAAGTGGTCCATTTCTTCAATTACCTTTTTAGTTTGGATAAACTTCTCAATTTAACATTATTTTAAGGGTTACATATTTCATTTTCAAATTAGCTTTTTTTTTTAATTAATTTATTTATTTATTTATTTATTTATTTAAGGATAGACTCACGTAGTAATATTCTCATCAGTTGATTCTAAACGCTCTACTTTTTGAGCTTGTCGAGACACGGACCCCTACGTGTTCTTAAACCTATTTCAAGTGGTCGGCTAGTAAACTTTTGGTTGTTCAACACTTGGCTCTAACGAGGCTCCTTCTAATCTGCTAACCCCTTGAAACTCGTTATCAAGGTCAAGATGTTGTCAAATTCAAGGTAACTCGGACGGCTGCATTCAAGTTTTAGTGTATGTCGTCTCATTTTAAACTCTAGTATGCTATTATACATCATGGAGTCGGTCCTCTGAGACAGATTGGTTATGAGAGTAATCGGTTTTGCCCTGATAGTCCCACAATGAGAAGGTGACCTAAAAGAAGTGACCCTCGTGATATGAATTCAACTGCTGACCCTTTGCATGTACCCGAAGGACCGATTACAAGAAGCAAGATTAAGAAGATTCAAGAGGCCTATACATTGCATCTTCAAAAGCTAGCTAGTGTACAGGTTGAAACAAAGACTTTTGAGCCCAAAAATCTTTACCTCGGGTCTATGAATTCTATGTGGAGACTATCTTTATTGCACCCATATAATATACGTATGGGACTGTAAAATGCACATACTTCCTACTCGATATGGATATGGAAGTAGGAAGATCATCCAATAATCCTCTAATCGTTACCACAATCGAAAAGTATTTGACATACACGAGACAGGATTATAACACAATCGTACCTCTACTGTATACACGATTTGCTTACTCAAATGTTAATCAATAAACTATATTAACTAAGCTTTTAAACATGTTAACGTAATTTTAACATTTTTCTAAACAGGGTCGGGAATGGGGAGATATTTCTCTATGTGAGCTAAATAGGGTCAGGAACGGGGAGATATTTCTCTATGCGAGCTAAATAGGGTCGGGAACAGGGAGATATTTCTCGCTGTGAACTAAACAGGGCCGGGAACAGGGAGATATTTCTCTATGTGAGCTAAACAAGGTCGGGAACGGGGAGATATTTCTCTATGTGAGCTAAACAGGGTCGGGAACGGGGAGATATTTCTCTATGTGAGCTAAACAAGGTCGGGAACAGGGGAATATTTCTCTCTGTGAGCTAAACAGGGCCGAGAATGGGGAAATATTTCTCTATGTGAGTTAAACAAGGTCGGGAACAGGGAGATATTTCTCTATGTGAGCTAAACAAGGTCGGGAACGGGGAGATATTTCTCTATGTGAGCTAAACAGGGTCGGGAACGGGGAGATATTTCTCTATGTGAGCTAAACAAGGTCGGGAACAGGGGAATATTTCTCTCTGTGAGCTAAACAGGGCCGAGAATGGGGAAATATTTCTCTATGTGAGTTAAACAAGGTCGGGAACAGGGAGATATTTCTCTATGTGAGCTAAATAGGGTCGAGAACGAGGAGATATTTCTCACTGTGAGCTAAATAGGGCCGAGAACGGGGAGATATTTCTCTATGTGAACTAAACAAGATCGGGAATGGGGAGATATTTCTCTATGTGAGCTAAACAGGGTCGAGAACGAGGAGATATTTCTCTCTGTGAGCTAAACAGGGTCAGGAACAAAGATATATTTCTCTATGTGAACTAAACAAGATCGGGAACGAGGAGATATTTCTCTATGCGAGCTAAACAGGGTCGGGAACAGGGATATATTTCTCTCTTTGAGCTAAATAGGGCTGGGAACGAGGAGATATTTCTCTATGTGACCTAAACAAGGCTGGAAACGGGGAGATACTTCTTTATGTGAGCTAAACAGTGTCGGGAACGAGGAGATATTTCTCTGTATTCACACTCTCGCCCCAATTCGAGTCGTAGAAAATTATAATTCGAGCCGTATATCACTTATAACACAAAAATGTGTCTATTTCATGTAAAGACAAAGTGGAACAAAAGAATCAAATTGGAATTTTGTTGTGTTGGCGAGAAAAAGTTGGACACTTAATACTAACTTGTTCTTGAAATTTCAAAATATGGAAGAAGAGTATGGATGGGACAAGGTCCACAGTCTTTTCATACCTTTACTTTTTGTACTTTCTCCAGAAATTTCTCTCTGTAATCCTCTGGTTCTCTGTCGAACAACGGCTTCATTTTGAAATTTTGTCTTTGAGCTACCAACTTTTCGGTGTTCGTATTTCTCTGATGCGGTTTTTGAGTTTCAATTTTCACACCCACCAGAACGATACTCATTTCAAGGGTTTCCGTGCTTTTTAATCACTCCTTCGTTGCGATTCTAGGTATGATTCGATCTCTTTCCTTTCGTTTCTCGTCGTGATAATTTTGATCCACTTTTCTGATTTTGATCGTTTTCACTTGGGGAAAGATTTGATGGAATGTGAAGTTTGTGTTAATGTTCATCGGCTGTTTAAATCTTTGATCCGTGGTGAGTTTTCTTTGAATTTTAGGGTTCTTCAGGCGAAGGGAATACATTTGCTTATCGTCGTCTCTTGTCTCGTTTCATGATATGCAAATTTATGGTTTCCATTAATAGAACACTCTTGATCCAGAGTCTGTTTGTTTTGCATATTATCTTTTGATTTTTTGAAGAGGAGATAGATTCTGAAACCACTTGTTGTTGTGTATATATTCAGGCAGCATAAAACTGTCTTCTTAAGGATGGCATCTGGAAATCCTTGTTTTGATGATGTGCGGAGCAAACCAGAGGTTATTGATCCTCCACAAAATCAAGATATGATGGACATCAGGGAAGCTGTGGATGGTCCAACTCAAAATGAACTTAAACCTAATGTTGCTGTTTCCAGCAGTGTTCGCCAGCTTTTGGAATGCCCAGTGTGTTTGAATGCAATGTACCCTCCAATACATCAGGTTTAGTTATGAAATTTAGTTCATCTTTGTGTTATGTGGTTACTTTGCTGACTGATGATGCCCAGATGAGGTTTGGTGTTGATGTAGTTGTTAGATTCTATGATTGCAACGGCCCAAGCCCACCGCTAGCAGAAATTGTCCTCTTTGAGCTTTCCCTTCTGGGCTTCCCCTGAATGTTTTTAAACGCCTCTGATAGGGAGAGGTTTCCACACCGGGATAAAGAATGCTTCGTTTCTCCAACCGATGTGAGATCTTACAATCCACCCCCCTTCCGGTCTCAGCGTCCTCGCTATATTGTGAGATCCCACACCGATTGGAGAGGGGAACGAGTGTCAAGCAAGGACGCTGGGCCCCGAAGGGGTGGATTTGGGAGATCCCACATCGGTTGGAGAGGGGAACGAAACATTCTTTATATGGGTGTGGAAACCTTTCCCTAACATACACGTTTTAAAAACTTTGAGGCTGCTAGCGGTGGGCTTGAGTTGTTACAATAACAATCATTGTGGAGGTTTGTGTTTACCTAAAAAAAGGAAGAATTACAGTTAGAATAAGTTGAGTGAAATGCTTGTTTTGGAATCTTTTACCAAATTTTGTACATTTAAAGGGGGTGTGCTAAGTGTGGGTGCCAGCATTTTCTTTAATGGTGTTTTTTGTTACTGCAGTGTTCAAATGGTCACACACTGTGTTCGGATTGCAAGCCTAGGGTGCACAATCGGTGCCCTACGTGCAGGCACGAACTTGGCAATATTCGATGCCTTGCATTGGAGAAGGTGGCTGCATCGCTAGAACTTCCATGTAAATATCAGAGCTATGGTTGCATTGGCATATATCCTTATTACAGCAAGGTCAAACATGAATCCCAATGTATTTACAGACCTTATAGTTGTCCATACGCTGGATCAGAATGTTTGGTCGTTGGTGATATACCCTATTTGGTGGCCCATCTCAAAGATGATCATAAAGTAGACATGCACAGTGGAAGCACATTCAACCATCGATACGTAAAATCAAACCCTCAAGAAGTCGAAAACGCAACGTGGATGCTAACGGTAATTTTCCTCATAGACTTGTTGTTTCCATTCTTGGAAATATTACACTGTTTCTTCCCCTCTTGGGTCGGCGAATCTCCTTGGCATTTCTTATGCACGTTTTGAGATTAGAATCATGTTAGATGCTTAAATTTTAGTGATTTGATTTTGGCATGAAACCATGCACTTCTTTGGAGTTCTTCTGTTCATGGAATTGGGATGTCCTTTGATGGACGGCTGTGCAATTTTGGATATTCCAGAAACTGAGCAGAAGAAATGCTTAATTTGGTTTTGCTACATAAGATAATGTATTCCTGTAGATTATAATGATTTCGATTTGTTTACCGATCTCGGAGTACTACCTCGAGTGGAAGAGATTTTGTTAGTTTAGAACTCTAGCATCCTCATTTGTTCTATCATTCTGCAAACCCATATCTTATATTAGCTTTGAATTCTTCTTGATTGTGGGTGACTCTGATTTGGAATGTCAAAACTCAGGTTTTCAGTTGCTTTGGTCATTACTTTTGCCTGCATTTCGAAGCTTTCCAGCTCGGAATGGCTCCAGCATACATAGCATTCTTGCGGTTCATGGGCGATGACGACGATGCAAAGAACTACAGCTATAGTCTCGAAGTGGGTGGAAATGGGAGGAAGATAGTATGGCAAGGGGTGCCCAGAAGCATCAGGGACAGCCATCGAAAAGTTCGGGATAGTTTCGACGGGCTCATTATCCAATGTAACATGGCTCTCTTCTTCTCTGGTGGAGACCGTAAGGAACTGAAGCTTAGGGTGACTGGTAGAATTTGGAAAGAACAGGAGACTGGGAGAACAGCTTATGATGAAACTTTCAGTTCAAATCCTATCTTCTTGTCCAGTAGTCGGTTTCCTTTTTGTAGAGTAAATGAGGCTTTCTAAATCATGAGTTTCTTTTTAAATTAAGAAGCAAACACTCCTTGCTGCTGCTCTTGCATCAAACCATGATTTAGAAAAGAACTTGTAGAACTGGAACCTATTCCACATTTCAGTTAGGACGCAGCCATTTCTTGACTTTACCATTGCACTAATGTCTCTTCATTTTTTAAAGTGTGTCGATGCGTTTTAAAATCGTGAGGTTGACGCTGACATGTAATGAGTCAAGGCGGATAATATCTACTAGTGATGGGTTTTAACTGTTACAAATGGTATACGAGCCAGACACTGAGCGATGTGCCATCGTGAATGTTGGCCTCCAAGGAGAGTGATATTAACAATTTCAGTTAGGACACAGCCATTGCTCCATATGATGTTCATTTCTTGACTTTACCATTACAACAATGTCTCTTCATTCCTTATAAGTGTGTGAAAAGTTTTCTCAAGCCGATGCATTTTAAAATCGTGAGGCCGACGGTGATATGTAATGAGCTAAAACGGATAATATCTGCTAGTAGTGGGTTTTAACTGTTACAAATGGTATACGAGCTAGACACTAAGAAATGTGTCAGCGAGAATGCTGCATCCAAGAGGAGTGGATTGTGAGATCCCACATCAGTGAAGAGAGAAATGAAACATTCTTTACAAGGGGAGTGGATTATGAGATCCCATATCTACTAGTGGACTTCGACTATTACATTTTCGTGTCCTAATTCATCTTCTAAGTCTTAGTTTTTTAAGATTAAGATGTAATCAATATCGTGACAGATAATATCAAAATAAACATCAACTTTTATCAAGAAACAATCGACTCTTCGTAGTTTAAAATATTTGGTCCCTACTTCCACAGGTATCTTAACAATATTTCTATCGATAGAGATCACATTGTTACAAAGGACAAATTGTTGCCTAAACTGTAACATAGAAATTAAAGACAGAGAAATCTGACAAATTACTTTCATTCTCATGATCAACCAAAGGATTACATTAGAACACACATTGTTCCTTAAAACAAGCTTACATGAAGTAGGTTGAAATTATTTCAAAGCTGAATCAGCGATGCTTCCCTTAAGTAGCCCTCCAGAATCCAAATCCTGCAAGCATGTAGGGGAAAGCAACTCGAGCGAAAAGGAAAAGTAGAAAAAAAGAAACGACATTCATCGAGCACCGGAGAAGTTATTAAAGCTAAGTGAATAATTGTTCTAGGTGGTCTTAGCTAAATACGCATCCCATCCTTGTAGACGATACTCTCGAGCTGCATCGGCGGGATTAGCTGCCTTTATTATCCCACGCCCGACTATTATGATATCACTTCCTCTATCATAGACAACCTGCACAACATAATTTCCCAAATTTCAGTTCATAATATGCCATTTCAGGCTTTTCTTTTATTAATCTCGTGTGACTACCACCTAAGCCTCCAAATATTGAGTTTGAATGCCCCTAGGATGTCAATATGTTAGGTGGGTAACCATTACGAAATTTGAATGAACTCCTCCTAAGTTCTATTTTCCATACATTCAGAAACTAATATGTTTGATAATCTCTCTCTTAAATCATATAAATAACAAAAAGCAAACAAGAACTATCAGAATTTCAACCATTTCTAGTTTTCCTTTCTACGACCTCCCTATATCGACTACCAATTAGTGGGAGTAAAGAAAGATTAAAAAGGATGAAGCCAAGTGTTGAGGATTATTGGGAGTGAGTCCCATATTGGTTAATTTAGTGGAAGATCATGGGTTTATAAGTGAGGAATACTATCTCCATTGGCATGAGGTCTTTTGGGGAAGCCCAAAACAAAGCCAGCTTATGCTCAAAGTGGACAATATCATACCAATGTGGAGAGTCGTGATTCCTAACACCAAGTTCAATTCTGTAGTTGATAGCAGTTCATGTCGAGTGTCGAGAACAGAAGATGCAGAAGAAAATATTGGATGAAACTTACAGAGTATGGGGTATTGTATTGCTGTCCAAGATTGTCACCACCCTTGACCATTTGGACTCCGGGTGTAGCATGAATGAATGTTGGATTTCCAGGCGCACCTGGCCAGGATGCTGGATTAACCGATATGAAACCGATTACGAAGTCAGAATGTTCTTCTGCAATTTTAACTGCTGCAGACGTGTAATCTCCGGTGGCAAGATTTCCAGCTGAGCTCATTTCAGCCAACAGTAAAAGACCCCGACCTCGAGGCAACCCCTACACCATCCAGAATGATAAATAAATTTGCGAAATGGAAGTACGACTAGATTGCTATTGAAGAAATCATTGGTCTAGAACACTTTAGCAAATAGCAGCTGTTCAAAATACTTGTTCGATGAACACGGTCGGAGAAAGCACAAGTATTTCATCAAAAAAAGAAACATTTTAGTATCTTCTAGAAAATACTCGCAAACACACCATTATGAACCCCGATTAAACTATCATTTGAGTGTTGCTGTATGTATACCTTTAATTTCAATCCATCTACAATTCCAGGACCAGAGATAATGTGAGCATTGATTATATCTGCCCAGTCTAATATATGAAAAATACCCCTGCATTCGAAACACGAGATTTCAGGGACAACCTCCTAAGATATTGCTGAGAAGTAAAAGTAAATGAATGTAAGAAACAGCTAAACTAATTTGGAAAACTGAGAGGCCTACCCTTCATACTGCATTGTTACTGTATTTCCAATGTCTGCAAACTTGCGATCTTCAAAGATTAAGAAGTTGTGTTTCTCAGCAATCTGCATTGCAGTGAGTTAATGTAAGCAAATATGAAGCAGCTTAAACCATTCTGCCAAAAGTTTTAAAACTAAAAAGAGTAGATTTTAAGAACCAGTTAAAAATGAAACTGTTACCAAATGGAGCAGATTTTTCTTAGAATACAAGAGCCATTAAACCTAACCTTAGCCCACGTGTAATAGCCCAAGCCCACCACTAGCAAATATTGTCCTCTTTGAGCTCTCCCTCAAGGTTTTTAAAACATGTCTGTTAGGGAGAGGTTTCCACACCCTTATAAAGAATGCTTTGTTCTCCTCTCCAACCAATGTGAGATCTCACACTACACCTTCCCGAAAAAGGGCTCCAACATATGAAGAAAGTAACCGTGAGGCACTTTTATAACCCAGCTGATATCCTAAAGATGGTATTGAAAATATGGAAGTAATGAACTGCTGGTAATGTCAAAACAGGGTACCAAATTAACAAGTTCATAAGGTTAATGATATTCTTGTTATCAACATCCTTGGCATCTCACCATCAATACTACCGTACATGAACAAGCATTAACAA
Source organism: Cucurbita pepo subsp. pepo (assembly GCF_002806865.2). Taxonomy (NCBI): domain Eukaryota; kingdom Viridiplantae; phylum Streptophyta; class Magnoliopsida; order Cucurbitales; family Cucurbitaceae; genus Cucurbita; species Cucurbita pepo. The sequence continues at coordinate 16,388,724 of NC_036638.1, forward strand.
CTAACCTATGTCCCAAGGTATTGCTAAAATCTATAATAAGTGCAAAGTTCGTGGAAGAAATATACCGAGCGAAGTTTGGAACCGAAGTCGGAAGTGAAATCTGGCAGTATATCCACATGAGTTTTCAGTAAGCAAATCTCTGGTCCAACCTGATTGACACAAAGCAAAGGATAAACAAACAAAGATAGTTCGAAATTATCAACCATGATGTTTCGTGGGACGGTCCTAAAAGCTATAAATGCTTCCCAGGCATAAAATTCTACCAAGAGCTTCGTTAGCCAGAGCAACAGAATCCAAAGGGATTACAAGAACAGGAAACGAAGAACTCTCTGGTTTTTACTTTAAAACCCAATTCATTTTCATTTGTTCTTAATGATTTCGTTTACTTTTCTTAATCTGAGTGTTGATGAAAATCCCAAGAAAATTCAGAAATTCTAGATGTTCTTACTTTCTCGGCGATATCGAGCAGCTCCGAGGCGGTGCCAACATCAGCCGCTACGCACAAGTTGCTTTCCTTCTCGACCATCACCTCGAACAGCCTCTTCCCCATCGGATTCTTCGCCAATTTCGCTCTTTCTGGAAAGGAAATGGCCTTAACTCTAACAGGCTTCTCCACTTTCGGCACCGCAACCTTCCGATTCTCCTCCAAGAATCTTGCGACCACCCCTTCCATTTCTTCTCCAACCTTCCCCTTCTCCTTCAAAATCCTCACCATCTCACTCAACTTAATCATCGAATGCAATTTAATCCCATTCTCCTCCAAATTCTCCCGCCCGCCCTGTTCTCTATCAAGCAACACAACCGCATCACTCACCTTCAACCCCGCCGCCCGCAGCGGCGCAGCAGTTTCCAAAACCGACGCACCGCTCGTCACCAAATCCTCAATAATTAAACATATTTGATCCGCTTCATAATGGCCCTCAATAGCTTTCGCCGTCCCGTAATCCTTAATCTCCTTCCGACGCATAACCATCGGAACATTGTCACTAACGGAGATACAAGTCGCAATAGGAAGGGCAGTGTAAGGAACACCACAAACGAGGTCGTAGGAGGTAGACGGCGGAAGAGAAGAGATTAGGGTTTTGGAGATTTGGCTGAGAAGTGAAGGGTATGAGACAATAACACGAAGATCAATGTAAATAGGAGAGTATATACCGGACTTGAGCTTGAAGTTGCCGAACTTAACAGCAGAGATTTCATGGAGTTGCAGAACCAAAGACTCCATGGCCGGCGAAACAGTTTCTGATGACATTAGACAGAGCTTCTGAGACCGTACTTCAATGGCGGAAGGGCGAAGCTTCGGCCGGAGAACAGAGTTCGTGAATGGCGGACGACAGAGTACAGGCGGAAGGGCGGCTTAAGCTTTCCACTTGATACTGTAAGAAATGGTGAAGAACCTAGAAATACAAATATGTCCTTTTCTGTTATTTATTTATTTCTTTTTATTTCTTTTCTTTTATTCTTTTTTAGGTTAAAATTATAGTTAAAAAACAATTAAAGTTTTATGGTATATTAAATTTTCTGTCTCCATTCAATCTTTGTCGCCCATTAATTTAAATTAAAAATATATATATATAATCTAAAAATATTCTTAATATCATTAATTAAATGGAGTTTTATATCAAACATTATTCTTTAATAAATACTACTTTCATCTATATTACATTCCCTATTGGACAAATTATATTTTATTTAAGTAGTCGTGTTGTCTTTTGCTTATAATTATATAACGTTACTTTCAATATTTATTCAATTATTTCAAATCGTTTTCTAAAATATTTCTAGCAAACGTAACTCGAGTATACGTCGATGTTGTTCACGACGTTTAAATTTTTCACGATTGACTTGTTCATCGAATTACAACAAGCGTCACACAATTGCTATCCCGTTACCGCAATAAATGCAACTAGGAGCGTTGGCAGTGCGACGCATAAAAAGTTGTCACCAGACAAATGTTGGTGCCTTCCACGAAAAAGATCTGTCTGAATGAGCGGAGGGAGAAGATTTTGAATTTGGGAAAAGCATTTGAATTAGTGGTAGGTAGACCTTTGGCTAACTTTTAGAATATTAATATTAATATTCTCTCGTCAATTATTTTCTAAATTAATAAAAATATTCGAAATATATCAAAATTTAAATTATTCATTTTAATTAGGAGTCAACCTTAATGGTGTATTTTCGTTGATTTATAGGAATTGTTTTAGTTTAAATAGAAGTCTTACCGTTAGTAAAACACAGTCACAGTACAACATTTCATTATTTCAATTGGCTGTTTTATTTATTTAGTAATTTCATATTTATTTACACTAAGTATTATTAACAAAGTCGCAGTACAACATTTCATTATTTCAATTGGCTGTTTTATTTATTTATTTATTTCATATTTATTTACACTAAGTATTGTGATCGCACTACAACATTTCATTATTTCAATTGGCTGTTTTATTTATTTATTTATTTATTTATTTAGTAATTTCATATTTATTTACACTAAGTATTATTAACACAGTCGCTGTACAACATTTCATTATTTCAATTGGCTGTTTTATTTATTTATTTATTTATTTATTTAGTAATTTCATATTTATTTACACCAAGTAAATAGTATTTTAAAAAATATAATTTTAGATTTAGATTTTTTAAAAATTAAAAATATAATTATCATTTTTGTTTCAAAAATATTTTTAGATTTAAAAAGTTTAATTAATATCCTTCCATTCTATTTTAATAAAATTTTAAAAAAGAATCTTTATTAAAAAAAATATTATATTAATATATACATAAAATCTGTGTGTATCTCTCCTAAATCATTTCCAGACTTTTTAATGTTATTTTTTGAAAGTTCGTGGTTATTTTTGAAACTTGATACTCACGATTTCATCTATATGTTAACTGTGAGAGTGTTTTTGAAGTTAAAGTTTTAAACAGTGAAGCTCGAAAGTTAAAACTCAAAAAAGACAATATCTGTTAGCGGTGAGGTTAGACTGTTACAAATGGTATCAGAGTCAGACACTAGACGGTGTGCTAGCGAGGACGCTGAGCCTCGAAGGGAGTGGATTGTGAGATCCCACATTAGTTGGAGAGAAGAACAAGACATTCTTTACAAGTGTGCGAAAATCTCTCTCTAGCAAACATGTTTTAAAAATCTTGAACGGAAGTCCAAAAGGGAAAGGTCAAATATAACAATATTTGACAGCGGTGAACTTAGACGGTTCCGAATGTTTAAATTGACGCATAAAAAGTCCAAACGAAAAATATAAATTTAATTATAAATTTTTAAAAAAATTGTGTGGTTAAAAAATAAGTAAACAACGTGCATTAGATGTTCCTACCGCCCTCTTGACCTGTTCTTCTTCATTATTATAATTTTAAGAAAATCTGTTAATTAACTGATTTAATTTTCAACTAATTATCTGTTAATTACTGGATTTTGAACTAATTATTTTTAATTAATCATCATCTCTTCTGGACACTTACATCATATCCATGAACTACGTTGACTTGAACGAACATCAATGATTTTTTTTCTTTTCCATCGAAGATCATCGGGCCCATTTCTTCTTTTCTCAAAATCAATTGAAGTTTGTTGCTAACCGACCAACAATTTTTGAGCAATGAGATACACATTCTGATATTATCAATTTCTCTGTGATTTCAGTTTTTTCTCTGTATTTGTTCCACCAAATTTCACCGAAGATGATAAGGTTTTGCGGTTTTCGTTAATTCTTCGACATTTTTCGTTTACGAGCGTTTTGTATGCTTCGTTATCTGCAGATTTTCCGTTAAATGCGTTGAACTATTTCTAGCATCGCGCCTTCCTTCTTTTGTTCCTTGAACGGTAAGCATTATTTGGAGTTTTTCAGCTTGTTTGTTATGCGTATTCGGTTTAATTTTGGCATTGGAGTGTTGGATTTTCGTTTTCGTTACTACATTTTGATTTTGTTACATGCAGAGAAAAGGCAGGGCAGAGCTATGTTAATCTACGCTTAATCATTTCATTCGTCATTGTACAAACCTGTAAGAACTCCTTTGATTTCCTTTCCACTGTGTTTATAATGCTCTTTCTCTCAAGTTTTAGATTATGACCTAGTGGATTAACTAAGAGAATTGCTGCTTTCAGATTCCCCCGTTCTTTCATGATTTGTGTTCTCGTTGTTTGAGGCTGGAGATGTCAACCCAGTCGAAGAACTCCGATTCAAATGCCGTTTCAGGTATTTTTTCATCTCTGCAAATGATTACTCGTGTTCATAGCCCAAGATATCTTCGCGTTGATAAATTTTGTGAATTTAAGGGTTGGGATTCTTGTGATATTAGAATGTGAAACTCACTAGACTTCAGTTTGGTGGATTATACTACTGATACTCAATACTGGAAGAAAACTTTGTGGCTTAGTGTACAGATTAAGATTTGAATATCAGTTCTTAGTTGAATAGTTAATCATCCAATAGGAAGTTGAGGGGCCTTACAGTAGCCAGTAAAGTGATGATTAGATTAACTACTGATTAACTGGAATTCTCTTGTTTGAAAAGGGAAGATGCCTCAATTTGGGCACCATTCTCCCAGGATTTTTGTATCTATCCTCTGGGACTTATTATATTGAATTGATCCCTTCTTTGTATGTTAACTTCGAGGCTACTTTTGTTGGGCTGTCTTTTTGTATGTCCACTCTCTTTTGTCTGGTATTCTTTCATTTTAATCTCAATAAAAGTTTACTTTCTCCTACAAACTACAGGTTTTAGGAAGCTTTAGATACATTTTGAATAATCTAGATCATATTGACATATTACGTCCCCGACATCATGTGCTTCATAGTCGAGATGAAAAAATATCAGCTGGTATTTGAAGTATGTTGATAGGTTTCCAAGTTTATGCTCAATGGAATGTTTTAGAGTTTCTAGATACCCCTTAGAAGTTATATGCTAAGTGGGCAAATATTTGGATAACTAGAGATAGAACTGGTTCTCAAATAGAATGGCGAGTATGGGCTAGAGTTAAAAAAAATGGAGATTGGGTGGAGAGACAGATCTTGTGTGGATGAACTTAAGATTGAACCGCTTCTTAATTATTTGAAATGTATGGTGTCCTTTCAACCCTTGCAATCTCTCCTATGAGCTAAAAAGTTCATATTTCCAGTTGATACTTCTCAAACATTCATTTGGGATATTACAAAATCAGTTCATTGATGATTTTTTTTTTGTTGTCCAAATATTTCCTTTTATGAGAGTAAGTATAATGGTGAGTAATAAACATATTTTATAGCCAACCGGAGCATTTGCCTGTCTATTCCTTCCTCTGAGGTTGGAGGGTCGAATTCCTCCCTTCACATTTGTTGTACCATAAAACATTTTTGTAATAGTAATTAAGTCATTGATAACTTGCAAAGCTTTTTGATTTTTATTGAGATGATTGATACATTATATTGATGCGTCATATGATTTATCTTCCCTTAAGGTTGAACTTTTTTTTGGGTGTAATAAGTCTCTTATGGACTCCGAAAAACTATTGGGATTTGAATGCGGTGTCCCATTTGATAATCTTATGGAAGGGTCTCTCTTTAGGAAGTAAAATTGTAACAGTTCAAGCCCACCGCTAGCAGATATTGTTCTCTTTAAGTTTTTCCTTCTGGGCTTCCTCTCAATGTTTAAAACGCACCTGCTAGGGAGAGGTTTCCACACCCTTATAATGAATGTTTCACTTCCCTCTCCAACCAATGTGGAATCTCACCAAAATAACTGTGTGATATTGAAAATCAAGATTGTCTATGGACATGGAAAGACCAAAATTTCAGAAAATTTGAGCTGGTTGACTAAATCTTTGGATGCGAAGTGTGCTCGAACCATCAAAGAAAAGCCTTAGTTACTATAAGCTATTGAGTAATTATAATAGAACTAATTGGTGTACTTGAAAACTGCTGAAACTTTATACGTCAATCTTGTGTGATTATTCTGTTTTTGTTGTGGAGGTTGGAAATAAGAGTGTAGACATGATCATCACAAACATATAGGATTTACATTTACTACTAAATGAGTATCCTCTTCAATATATTGGAACTTGTATTGTAGCATGGTGGGTAGGCACTTATTTTTCATTTGTTCAAATGGACCATTGGGACCTGTTCACTGCTATCTATTCTTTTAGGCCATTACTCATATTGCTTAAGAATTGTAAGAATGTATCTATTGTTACCGATGTATAAAGAGCTCAGCTCATGTTATTATTGAAATTTCCTTGACATGATTGAAATGTGCTAGGCGTTTGTCTCTTCGATCTTCTGTTTCCAGATTCAGAAATGCGAGGCTGGGACTGGAGTCGAATGCCCTCTGGTATTATATCTCACTTCTCTGTATCTCTATAAATGCACTTGCACTCATTAAGGAATATTTTTGAAAGAAGAAGAAGCCAAATCCTGGAGGAAGTGTAAATTGTAGGAAATGTAATACCTAGTTAACCTGCTGAGTTGATACAAGTATTGTATGTTGTGCATTCCAATTTCAGGAGATTAATTAATTACTCAGTTAGGAATCATTTTTAACGTTTTAACAAGTGATCTTTTACTGTAGATTGCGTAACATCAGAATACATAGTTTAGCTGTCAGATCTTTCACTCTTTTTCAGTTCTTCAATTCTCTATGATCTCTTGTATTCAGATTCAGAAACGCAACAGTGGAACTGGAAAAAGGATCAACAGCTCTCTGGTATTATATCTTCAATTCTCAATATATTTTTAAATGTAATAGCATTTACTATGGAATTATATTGAAAGTAGATGGAGCTAAATCCCATAATTAGTTTAATTGTGGAAAATGTAAAATCTAGTCATCTTGCTGATTCTTTGGCCAGTAATATGTCTTCCAGTCTAAAAATTAATTTATATCATGAGAGATTAATTAATTAGTGAACTAGGAATCATTTTGAACTTCAATGAAAGGTCTTTTACTGTAGTTTGGGTAACATCAGAATGCTCAGTTTAGCTGTTAGATATTCCACTGTTCAATGCTTCCAATGGATAGCCTTAAGATCAAATCCTCACAAGGTTGAATTTCTTCTTGATTGGCAATCATCTCTGCAATCTCCTCATTAAGTCCTTGGTAGAACGGTTCATGGTAGCTTCCTCATCCACATATAAGTTAATCTCCTCAAGCAATGAGAGCATCTTTTCATAGTATTTTTCCACATTTTTGCTCCCTGTCTCAAAGTTCAATTTGTGGAAAGAATTAGTAACTAAACGCTTCCTCATTAGAAGCTTGAACTCTTTCCATGAGGGTATTGCATGATTTCCACTGTCTTTGACAACTAAACATTTCACCGTGTCAGTGCATATTTCTCAAATGCCGAGACAAACTTTTACCTTTCCCTTTTCAGTGTACTTGTGGTGATCAAATATGGCATCCATTTCCTCCTTCCAAAGAAGGTACTCAGGATTTTAAATCTTCCCAACGAACAATGGAAGCAAGTTTTGATCAACTTGTGGCAATTCCTTGAAGCTCTATTTTGAGTATACATGGCTGCAAAAAGATGTTAGCATATAGAAAATTGGACCTTACAATCACTCCCTCACGTGTTTCACTCAAAAGATGTAGCACTCCCTAAAAAATATTTAAAATCTCTCCAAATAGGAAACAAATATTTAAGAGTTTGCAATATCAAGTACTTTAAGAAGCAAGTCTTGAATGCAAAATCGAGATTGACGTGAAGTATCGATTCTCAAAGAAACAAGTGAAATGAAATAAATGAGAAACTAAGAATCAATAACCTCAACTTCAAGACCCAACAAACTATAAATAAGAAATAATAATAAAAAAAGAATCAAGGAAATGAGGAAATAAGATTCAAGAAATAGAAACAAAATTCACCCAAACCTATATTTGACAAGATTTAACTTTTAGCACTCTAGAAGCTGAAATCTCAAATGATTCTTAGAGTTTGATCTTGAAACATTTAACCTACTTGAGCTTGCAGGACAAGATTTCCCCTCCTAAGACCAGGTGATCTCTTTTTTTGTCATCTTCTGCTAAGTAATTGCTTTAGTATGATTCTTACACTGGAGTCGATGAGGGTCTGATTGGATGATTTGACCACTTGCATTTTCTTGATGACACGCTTTTAGTTGTTTCTCGTGAATATCAAAATGATAGCAACCTTCTTAATTTGGTTTAAGTTTTCCCTTCCTTTAACTTTTTCTGGGACCATAACACAAAGCTGAACTGATCCCATCTTAAAACTAAAGAATGCTCAGTGTAGAACGAGGGGAACAGGAAACCCCCTATATTATAAACGAATAGAATCCTAAGTTCAAGGTCTTGTACATTTTTTTCTCAATTGTTATTATATTTTTGGTCAGATTAAGTTTGAGAATTTGTTGTTTGCCATGCTCCCAATCTCTGTTGCGTACCCATGTTTCTACTTTCTTGAATGTTGTATTTATTTCCCACTGATAATCGTCATGTGCACTTTTTACGTTCTTTTGTAATGAGTTATGTTTCTAGTACCCTATCACCACCAGATATATTTGAAGAAGCTTTGTTAACTATATTATCTTGTGCTGCCTTCAATCAGGCCCCCAGAAAAGGTTGGAAGATCTGTTGCGCCAATCTGGTAATAAGTTATGTGCAGATTGTGGCTCACCAGATCCGAAATGGGTGTAAGTCTAAATGTTTTATTTTCTTTTTATTTAGATATTCATTCATACAAGTTTCAAATTGACTCTCTTTCTCCTTGAAGTCCTGACCAAATTGTAGTGTGGTGTGTGGGAAATGTGATGAAAATTTAAAACTAGGTGCCATTGAATTGTTCAAGAGAGAAGTTCCCATTCCTTACTCTCAAGTTTCTTCTGACATCAATAGAACAGTTTTTTCTGTTTTGCCATTGTTTCTTTCCTTTCTTGTCCTTCCATATGAACCCATGGGGAAACAATTCCCTCTTGGAAGTTCCTCCCTCAAGTCAGTTATTCAGACGTTGAATAAGTGGATTAAACTTCAGCCAACTGACCGTTTTCATATGTTGCGTGCCTCTTTTTCTCTCTTTTCTAGGGCACAGGGAGGGAGTAAGTTAATAGTTGCCGTATGATTGTTGTTGAGATCTTTATTCTGATCTCTTCTGGAAGAAACAAATGGACTATTATTAGGGAATTGAGACCTCAATCTACTTGGGCTGACCATTGAATCTCCTTAGGCCACTTTATGTCACACCTGACAAGTCTCTTTAATGTGTATAAATTAGAAAAGGATCAGTTACTTTTATCACTCTTGATGTCTTGGGGTGGTTTCTACATCACACAAAATGCAACTGTTACCTTTGATATCTACTGAAACTTCTTCAACATGAGTTTAGTTTTTTGTTCATAATCTCTGATTTTTGGATGCAGATCGTTAAATTTGGGAGTATTTATCTGTATAAAGTGTTCTGGAGTACACAGAAGTCTTGGAGTTCATATCTCTAAGGTTTCTTCTTCTTCTTCTTCTTTTTCCTATTCTTCTTGGAGTATTTACCTTTGATATCTACTGAAACTTCTTCTTGTTTCTTTATTATCTCCTAATAACAAACACACAATGTAGGTCTTGACCATGCTGCTTGATGACGTGATCATTTTAGATAAGCTTTCCATATTAGAAAAAATTTATGGCATTAGACAATATCGTAAAGCAGGTCACAGTATCAACATTGCCAAAGAACACTATCATAGTCTGACGCTCCAAAATCACAATCTAAATAATATAACCTTTGATCTTTCTATGCTCATCATCAACCTCAAAATACCTTGAACAGTATACCCAAATGAACAAATGTCAGATGCTTTTATTTGCACGTCTGCTCCCACAGTTGATTGATACTTGATATAGATGATAAATTGTACTCCTTCAAGTGTAAAAGGAAATTTGGCACTGTAGTTGTATGAGGAAAGAATGTTTTGGTTGTGAACCTTGATGATGATGGTTGGAAATTCTGAGTACTTAAAATTTAGAGCATGTATGTTTAGGATGCTTCATGTTCTGACTTCAAGGAAATTAGCATAATTTCTATTGAGGACAATTTTCTGGTGGACAAAAAGATCACGGATGCACCCTAAGGAATTCTCTTGATGGCAAGGGATTGGGATAGTTGGAGATGCCCTCTAAAGTCCTGGTTTAAGCCCCAGGTGGAAACCTTAGTTTAAAACCTTTGCCATCTCCGGAAGTTGGCGCTGGGATGGGCAAAGGCACTCTTAGGACTAGTAAGGGTGGTCCACGAGCATAATGTAGGGAGTGGTGATACTTGATCTATATGCATTAAACAAAAAAAAAAAAATGAAAGAAGAATTATGGATGCGACATTTTGGGTTGTAAGGCAGATTTGGGATTTAGTTGCTGAGACTTGATAAGGGCAACAGGGGAAAGCAGTTTCCATCTCAACTTGTTTCAGTAGGGAATATAAATAGTTGATCTTTAATTGTTTGAAGATAGTTATTCTCGTTAGGATAGCCAAAGTGAGCATACCCAAAAGTATCCACGACCAAGACGTTAGAGCTTCAAATCCCCCGCTCCAAATGCTGTTGAACTCCAAAAAGAAGTTATTCTCAGTAGGATATACTTATGTGATCCTTCCTATTATATTGATCATCTGAATTGAATTTTGAAGTAATTCCTGTTTACTATTTTGATATGGACTTTAATTTCAATACTGAAGGCTCATATCTCATGCAAAGAATTTTATGATCTAAATTTACCAACAACAAATTCCAGGTTTTCTCAGTGAAGCTAGATAATTGGACGGATGAACAAGTCAATACTTTTATAAGCATGGGTGGAAACGCAGATGTAAACAAGAAATATGAAGCCGGCATCATAGATTTGACCAGGAAACCAAAACCAGATTCCTGTATAGAGGAGCGCTTTGAGTTTATAAGGTATTGCTAGCACACGCTCATTCATTTATCGAGGAATCTGAAATATTGAGTACATTCTATTGTATTAAAGAATCACATTTCTTGTAAATTCAGGAGAAAGTATGAACTGCTACAATTTTATAACGGCAATGGTCATAATTCTAGTGATGGCTCAGTTAATAAAAGGATTTCACCATGCTCTCAAATTAACTCTTCAAGCAAGAATGGTTCCCAGGACAAAAGGCAATATGAGAAACTAGCTACTAGGCATCGCATTGCGAATGCGTTTCGTAACAGCCGAGTTAAAAGAGATAGTGACCACAAGAGTTTCGACAAGAGCAACCCTTCAATCTCAAGACTAGCGTCAGTAAGTTTCTTTGATTATGGATTTTTCTTATTAATGATTTCTTTCAGCATTTTAAGTTGTGGATTGCTGTAGAGATCACAAATTCCTTTTTGTTTTCAAATTTTTGGTTGCAACCATTCCTCTCCTAATTTAAGATATTGGACGCTAACAATTTCCACATTGATCAAATAAAATCTATAAAACTTGAGGTTTTAAGAGTGTTAATTCTGCGGCATTTACGCAGATCCATGTGGTTATATATCATTTATTTCATGAGGTCCCTAATCTGAGGAATTCTGTTTTTCATTCTTTAATGTTCTCAAGTTGACCCTTAACGACCCTCCTCAAAAAGATTGTTATAATTTTGTTCCAAAAATTGATGCATGATAAGTTATTGTTTATTCGAGCCCTTAGATATGCTACTCATATGCTACTTGACATACTAGTCTTCAATACTTGAGCCACCCCAACACTCAAACTAGTAGGGATCATTTGATATGTTGAGCCATAAAAATGTGCTTTCTTAAGTTATTAGACTACACATTCAAGATGAAGGGGGGACTGAATAAGCACACTAAACGGTTCTAATGAATTCAAAATGCTCTGATTAACCAAGAATGAGTTTTATCTCTTACAAATGCATATTCTTCATCAATGAACAGTTGAAAATGTAAAGCTGGAACTTTGAGCTAGCAGTCAAATTATGTTGGAGATGAGTGAGGGAAATAAAAAGCAAAGCAAGTGTTGTGGCTTAAAATTTTTGTTTGATATGGATGTTGGATCTTATTACTTTAGATGTAATGTTTGTAGGCAGGTATGGTCGAGTTCGTCGGGTTGGTTAAGGTCAATGTGGTTAGAGGCACGAACCTAGCTATTAGAGACGTGGTGTCCAGTGATCCCTATGTAATTCTCGTATTGGGTCACCAAGTGAGCCTCTCTTTTATATTACTTCGATTCACATTCGGGTTTATGATTTGTATTAGCTACACTGTTATCTAGTACTGATTCCTACTGCTATTTGTTGCAGTCGGTGAGGACTCGCGTCATAAAGAGCAACCTTAACCCAGTTTGGAATGAGAGCCTAATGTTGTCGATTCCCGAACATATACCTCCGCTAAAAGTGGTGAGCAAAAACATAACTTGTTCGAGAATGAAATCATGATTTCAACAACTAAATCAAATTTTGAGTACTATGTTGTAGAAAGTTGAGTCCCTTATTCCAAATCTATCACCGTTTCTTGCCAAAAGCATCTTCTTCATCAAGGAACCTCCTGTCTTTAGTCATTAAGTTCTTAAGCTTCCAAGTATATTAGATCTCATCTACAGTTAGTAAGAGATACGAAATGATGATTTCTGCAGCTTGTCTATGATAAGGACACATTTTCCACTGATGACTTCATGGGCGAGGCCGAAATCGACATTCAACCATTGGTTGCAGCCACAAGGGCGTACGAGAAGTCGACAATTGATGAATCAATGCAGCTGGGAAAATGGGTGGCAAGTAATGACAATACGTTGGTAAAAGATGGAATCATTAACCTTGTAGATGGAAAGGTTAGACAGGATATATCTCTTAGATTGCAGAATGTGGAGAGAGGTGTTCTTGAGGTTGAGCTAGAATGCATTCCACTCACACAATAGCTGCTGCTATGGGAAAGTATTGAATTCATATGATTTTATATTTAATCAATCACTAGAAAAAAGCTTGAAAGTTGAAGAAAAAATGATCATTCTCCTTGGGTAGCTGCTGTATATCATTGGCATTTGTAATGTGTAAATAAAAAGATGTGGAATATATGGCTTAGATTTAATCTTCTGTTTTTCAGATCCTTAAATTGTATTACAATATTAGAGTTAGAACCTTTCAAACTCCTTGGGAACAGGTGGTGGTAGTCTTTCCCCTTTCATCGCTTTATTAGGACATTGTTCGGAGACAAGATTCTATTCTAGAGGCATTTGGTTATAATTTATGATTGTATATGGTTTGTTAAGTTATAAGATTAGGGGCAAACTGAAAATTATTGTATATGGAAACCCTAGACACTATATATATATATATATATATATATATATATATATAACTACACATCAGGTTGGTTCCTAATAAACTATTCTTCGGCATCAATAGTGTCAGCACACATTATATAGAAGCTATTCATTCCAACGCTATTGTTAATGGTAAGAAGTAAAGCAAAACCTAACGAGTTTATAAACAAGATCTTCTCCAACTAAAAAGCTCGATTTAATCCGATCAAAACGAAAACAGGTTTGTAGCTAAGAGATCTAGTAACTAGTCCTTCACCTAGGTGTATAAGATCTTTATGAATTTACTATATCGTTGATTCGATATTTAACACGAAAAGCACAATAATCAAGGTCTACTATGACATATGATTCAAACAATTGATCAAATATAGGGAGTTGATGTGAGATCCCACGTGGTTGGAGAGGAGAACGAAACATTCAAGGTGTAGAAACCTCTCCCTAACAGACACGTTTTAAAATCGTGAGGCTAACGGCAATTCGTAACGGGCCAAAGCGGACACTATCTGCTAGCGGTGGACTTAGATTGTTACCGTTGACATTGGCTGATATGCTTAGCAAGATGAACTACATCATCATTGTCACATACCATGACACTACCAAGTGAACACTCAGTTCATCATAGTTGCGAGATAGAAATCGATCTACCCCTTTAATGTAAATTTCTACTCTCAAGAAACCTTTTTTCTATGCATTAGAATCAAGAAGAACTACATCGTCGTTGTCACCTACCATGACACTACCAAGTGAACACTCAGTTCATCATAGTCGCGAGATAGAAATCGATCTACCCCTATAGTGTAAAATTCTACTCTCAAGAAACCTTTTTTGTATGCATTAGAATCTTATACCGATGCCGATGAGGCTGTTTTATAATGTTGAGACATCTTTATGTTCTTTCTCTTGATAAATATTCCTATAGTTAGTATTTAATAAGACTTTGAGATGAGAGACAATCAAGTAAAGATCAAAATTCATGAACAATTTTAACACTACATTTACCTGGCTGTTCTTCCAAGCACTAGACAATGTCCTCAAAGATCTGTGAACTGCAGCTCTGTCGGTAAAACAGTGCTGAAAAAATGCCAACTTGAATCATGGAAAGCACCAAAATATTCATCTGAAAGTGTCTTGATTTTGATCTCGCGTGAGAATTTTCTAGAGGCCAAGATGTACTTTGCCGAATCAACAACGGGTGAGTTCTTGAATTCAGATACAAACTGCTCATAGATCTCAAAGCTATTTCCAAACAGCACAACATGATTCAACAGCTCCCCCGTCCAATTCTCCTGTAAAAGATTGTTGTACAGCTCTGCCTCGCAATGGGGCATGAAGAACATTGTTGGCTTCTGCGCACATCGCCGTCCTTGCTCATTTACTGATAGAATAGAACAACCAAAGGATTCGATAACCCGACATTCGATTGCAGAAAGAATTGGATCGAACACTTCTAACCTTCCAATCCAACTAAATTTTCTCTTCAACAATATAGCAAGACTGAGCTGCAATCGAGGATTTTCATAATTTTCAATGCTTCCTACGCCATAGATAACCATCCCCATCTTCGACTCCGAGGCCAAAACCCTATTCAAGGATTCCAAGACTGGCATCGTTTCAAGCTCATCAACAAGAGTTCGATAAAATTGGGAGCTCTCAACTTTCTCAATACAGATTTCCATCTTATGCAACAGTTTCGATTCCCTGATTGTATCATTGGCCTGATCAGACGGAGACCAAGTCCGCTGATCTTCTTGTTTTCTTAGCTTCGGCAAATTTTTCCTCTGCCTGCCACGACGAGGTAAAACAACCGTCCAGTCGCCATTATTCGACTGATCCGGAATAGCAAGAGTTTTTGCCGACGCTGTCATTGTTCAAGAGACAACCGTCGAGTTCAAATTACAACTACTCGTATCTAACCTAAAAAAATTTCATAAAGCAACATGATGATTCTGCATTAATAAAAAAGAAACAGCACATCAAACTCCCGTAGAAAATAGTGAAAATTAAAGCTCAAATTCAATCGGAGGATCACCGAATCGAACCGCGGGATCACATAATTGTATAAAAAGAAGGAAGATGCCTCTAGTGGAATAATATCGAAATCAGTGACCGTAAACACATGAACAGAAGAAATTCGAGTGGATGAATGCAGAAGAAATTTAAAGGTGCTTTGAGTAACAGACCTGATTGGTGTTCGATTCTTCTCCTTCCGCCATTGACAACGCAGCGGATTTGATTTACCGTTCGTTCATGATTGTACGGCCGTCTGCATCTCTAGCTTTTGCAGGTTAGCGAATAAGAATTGTATTTATTTATTTATTCCATAAGAAATAAATTTTAAAAATATATTTCATTTCCAAGTGTTTAAATAAATATTTAAGAGAAAAATATATTTATTATATTTGATATAATAAAACAAAAATATATATTTAAAATTTGAATGATAATGAAACGGGTGGAAATATTTATATAATTATTTTATAATATTTAAATATGATTTAAATAAAATATTTACGTCTTATAATATTAGATATTAAATTACATCAAGAAAGTGAATTCTTTTTAAATTTTTACTTTTTCAATCCGTTAAAGACCGTCTTTCAAAAGATTCCTATAAATTGGATTCCTGTGTTCGAGTCATAGTAAGAAAGACACTATGAAAGAGGTTCTATCTAGTCGGTTTTGAAGGTTTTGAAGAAGGGTTGACTTTTTGTCAAATGTTCGGACATTTTTAAGCTATAATATTAATTTTGAAATATTTTTTTAAAGGTGAAAAATTAATATTTTATTTTAAAAAATTGAAATATTTATTTATATAATTTAGCTTATATAATACTTAAAAAAGTGAGTGAATTAATAATATAAAAAAAAAATTAAAATATACGAGGAATGAGTTACACTACGACGTCGTTTTGTAGTGGGATTGGTCTATGAAGAAGCGGGTCATAATTTCGTAAATACAGGGCGAGGAGAGAAAGAGAAGAGTCGAAAGAAGGCAAGAGAGGAACAAAAATGTCATTGGTAGACTACGCTTCGTCGGACGACGACGAGACGGCGGCGGAGGAGGAGGAGGAGGAGCAAAATCGGAAGAAACCGGAAGACCGCACCACTGAGGAGCCTCAATTCCCCNAGGCGGCGGAGGAGGAGGAGGAGCAAAATCGGAAGAAACCGGAAGACCGCACCACTGAGGAGCCTCAATTCCCCAACCAAGAGCCGAGGTCTCAATCTCACCCCGTCAACCAGTAACTTTTCTTCCATTTCTTCAGATTTTTCTAGTTCCCAAGCGGGAGGGCTCCAATTCCAATTTCTTTTTTGCTTTTTCTCTATTCCAATCGAAGTTCAATCATTTTCCTGACCTATTTTTTCACAAAGCGTATAGGTTTTGTCTTCAAAGTGAATGATGTGTTGGTTGTATACCAGTTCTTATTTTTTGTGTTCCATCTTTTAGGGTTATTGTTGTTGTTAGATTAGCTGGGAGTAATGGAGTTTGTTGTGCTTCCAGATGTTTTTGAGTGGCTTTTTAAACATCATTATTGTGGTCATACTGTTTTTTTTTTTTTTTGGTTTTGCTATGGAATTTTGCAAGTTCGAAATGGCTGCTACGTAGGTTTAGGGAATTCTTTAGCTGTTGATTTCGTTACCTTGGAACTAAAGATTTGGTTTATTTTGGTTGATATTCTGGTGTGAGTGATTTATTTCCTTGTGATTTGCACTGTAGGCCCATTCTTAAGCCAAAACAGCCATCTGAAACTAACGAGGATTCTTCTGTGCCTTCGGTTGAGCTTCCTGATGCTTCTCTACTATTGAATTCTCCTACTTCTTCCAGTCTTCTTAGTGGTAGCGATCACTCTTCTCGAGTGGCAGCAGCCATGGCTGCCAATGCATCTCGTAAGAGAGAAACAAATGTTCTGGGATCTTCTCTTCCCCGGAGTAAAGTTCCACGATCGAATTTGCCTCACTCAAAGAATGTTCCAGAGACTGTAGGACGTTTGTTGGTTCCACCTCAGCTTACTGGAAGGTTCGTTCTATTATATTCTCTCCTTCTTTTCCATTTTTTATGCTAATATTTGGATTCACTTAAGGTCAATGACATTATTCCCTGAATAAGTGATACTGCAAGATGTTGATAATTGGATTTGATGCATCTATATATAGTTTATGAAGTCTGCACTAGGCGATGAGAATCGAATCATTTCGAAATCATGACATACAGATGAATGCATTGGCATAGATATGATTCTAAGTTTATCTCTTTCCCGTGAAAGAGCTCTCTCAGTCTACCAATTAAAACCTATGATTCTAAGTTTAGCACGCACGACATAATGGTAATGTAGTACTAAGAAGTTAGGTATAAGATAAACATGGTTTTTCGTTTTTGGCCACGGGAAGTTTTGTTAATACACTCGGTTCTATGAAAGTAAGTGCGTCTATGGGTGTTGGTCATCATCATTTCCTTCCTTGCAAAAACTTTGAAGTTAAATGTGACTCAGATTCCGTCCGATGTTATCGAGCCTGATATCAAGCATGCAGTTTATTCTATTACAAATCTCTGTAGTTAACAGTAGAGTTGAGTTTCATATTAGTTAGTCAGTGGTTTGCTTGGATTAGGATTCGGTTTTCCATTTGGCAGTGAAACTAGTGGGTTTCCAGATATATATTTCATTCCTTCTTTTGCTTATTAGAACAAGATATACAATCTTCTATATGTGGGGTATAATTGATTTGGGGTTTCTAGTTCAGAGGGATGGAGCATTTCCTTACCAATGCCTTGCTATTGCTCCAAGTAACCGTAACTTCTTTAAGATATTACAATTTCACTGATTTTAATAGGAAAAAAATTTGACAGAAGAATCTTTCAACTGGTACGATGCTCCTCTCTTTGTTGTTCTTATTGCTAGTTTTTGTGTCACTGTTCTTCAATATGCTGGATGTGCTGAAGGCCTCCAGCAAGTGTGATTCTATTGCCTCAAGAACTTAGCATGTCATTACTCTTGCGAATATAACCATGCATGTGAGATCCCACGTTAGTTGGAGAGGGGAACAACACCAAGGGTGTGAAAGCCTCTCCCTAGTAGACGCATTTTAAAACTTTGAGGTTGGCGGCGATACGTAATGGACCAAGTCGGACAATATCTGCTAGCAGTGGACTTGAACTTTTATAAATGGTATTAGAGCCAGACACCGGGCGATGTGCCAGCGAGGACGCTGGGCCCCCAAGAGGAGTGGATTGTGAAATCCCATATCGGTTGGAGAGGGGAACAATATCGAGGGTGTGGAAACCTCTCCCTAGTAGACGTATTTTAAAACCATGAGGCCAATGGCGATACGTAATGGGCCAAAGTGAACAATATTTACTAGCGGTGGGCCTAGTACAATGCATTTTCTATTTTGTTTAGAATTTGTGATGAATTGTGATTGCAATCCTGAACTTGTTATGCGTTTGGCAGGAGTAACATTGTCACTGAAGATATAAGCAAGTTGTTTGTGAAAAAGTCGGCCAAGCCCTCATAGAGGATTTCTTTCTAGAGTTGTGTTGGTTGTTGCAGCTTTCATTAATAGTTTATAGAAGTTTCAGGTTGGTGTAATGCACTTTGTAGAATGTGAAGAACAGTGCACTCATCTTTACTACTACCCAAAACGAGGGGGAGGTGCGGAAATGACCCAAGTTCAGATGCTTCTCTTCTATCTATCGTTTCTCAGGAATTGCAATGATTTGTGGGTTATCTGTGGTACGTGAATTTTCCCCCACCTACAAAAACTAATGGGGCATAGTTTTGTTCTGAATCTTTTTCCCTTGTTCTTGTTTAATTTAGGTTAAATCTTGAAATTAGTCTGTGTAATGTTAGTTTAAGTTTAGTTTTTATCAAGATTGATTAAAAACTAACAAGAATTTTTAATTTTTAATTTTTAATTTTCATGCAAAAAAAGATACAATGTGAAATAGTATTTGAATCTTTGTTGAAAATAGGAAGACGAGACCTTATAAATACAGGGATCAAAATGATATTTCAATCCTTCCTTTTCTCTAATCTAAGGATTAGTCTAATTTTTAATTGATTTTAAAGAACTATTGTATCCTAAAATAATTATATCAATTGACAATTGTTTGAAAGAAACTTGCTTAAAATAAATAAAAGTGGTTTTATTATTATTATTATTATTATTTAAAATAAGATGTATTATTCAAAAAAATGACTTTGAAGTGTTTAACTGAAAAGTCTCTCAACATATTTATAATTAATAGGCAAATTTGAAATTTAGAATATGTTTAAAAAAAATGAATATTCTTTTATATATATATATATATTCTAAAGGTCCTTCAAAAAGGCTTTTAAGTCATTTGATCCTTTGGTGAACCAATAGACAAACATTTATTGATGCAATCATTGAAGTTGTCAATGAACTAAACGTTTAAGTCACCCACTCCACATCTAAATCAAATGTGGAAAGCTATTATATATATATATATATATATATATATATATTTCAAAAATTAAATCTTCAACTTATAATTAAAATAATCAATTCCTAACTCTTCGTCCATGACAGACTTAGTACCAATGTAGATGTATTCCTGTGCAGACTTAGTACAATGTGGATGTATTCCTGCTTATGAACCCATCATCATTTCCTAATTAATGAGGGAGACTCATTCCCAGCAATCTTGTCCTAAATTAGCCAGTATGACACTCATTCCCAACAATCTTGTATTCCTATTAGCCAATGTGTAACTCACTCCCAACAATCCCGATCATTTCCTAAATTAGTCCAGGTGGNAGCTAACCAAAATAGCAATAAGTAATGAAATGAAAACTGGGCCAAATCTTTGATTACCCTTCATCTGTCAGTTTATTTGGCAGAAAGTTTGTTCCTGACATGGGTACAAAATACATCCTCATATCATATGCTCATGGTTCTTAAACCATCAAACTGCAAATCTCTATCTGAATTATGAACTACTACAAACAAGTATTCCAAGCTAAGGATGAGATCAAAACCATCCCCAACAAATTCAATGAATTCCGAGGAAAAAAAAAGGAAACCGATACCGAATGGAAAAGCGTCCATCATCCATTCTATGAAGAAATTCTTCTGGCTTCGACGACTATAAGCATATCATCATTCTAAGGTTATGTTTATTCAATTCTATGGAGAGGTTTCTCCCCAACTCGTAAAAACAACAAAACTCCGGATGATCGATGGATCGAGCATCAATCTCACGCATTTGCAAGCTCAGAAGCAGAAGGTGTGGGGGCAGCAGGAGCAACACCACCAGTAGTAGGCCTGGTCGAAAGAAAGTGTCAATGTGAGTGACAGCTCTTAAACGAATGGAGGAAAATCAGGATAAAAGGTATTAGCCATGGGATGAACTTACAGTCCAACGAACACTTTGAATGCATCGTAAATGCCCCATTGAGCACCAGTAAGAGTTCCAATCATGACGATACGGAGGGGTAGACCACGAGTGAAGAGACCCCATAATCCGAGCTTCTTGACAGCCTGCACCATGAAAACCCAAAAGTAATGAAACAACAAATAGAATGCAAACCAAGTATAACTCCGTCCAAAAGGATGCAGCACTCACGTCTCCAACAGTTGCTCCTTTGGCATTGTTGAGGAAAGACACGAGATTATCAGCAGGATGAGACACAATAGCACAGAAAACACCAGCCACATATCCACCAGCAAAACTAATACCAAGCTGGAGAGATTTGCTGCACTGGTCCTTTGGTGCGGGAACGGCATACTTGTATATCATCTCGACAATTGTCTCGAAGGAAGCAAACTTCATCATTGTGTCTGAAAGAGAAGCACTGATCATTAAGAATAGCAAATAAAAAAAAAAAAAAAAAGAAAAGTTTGCGAACAAGATAAAATCACAGCTTGTTGATTAAAACAAACCGAGAATACTATGCTTTGCAAACCACAATCTACTTCACAATTTAGGCTTTTAAATCCAATCACTGAATCCAGGATCAAATGGAATTTTCTTTTCTTTTAGGATACTTTGAACAAGGTCAAATAACAAAAGAAAATTGAGTTTTGACGACAATATAAAATCAAAGAATAGAAAGAAAAGAAAAAAAAAACAGATTTATGCCATTGGCTCATTCACTGGACAACCATGTTGTATGAAACTCAAGCACATATCTAATGATGACAGTTAGAAAGTTCTCCTAATCAATTTAGGGATCCCCCCGTATCTTTCTACCATAGTGGGGGAGAATAGAAGTTGAGCAACATTGCGACATCAAAACATCGCCATATGCACAAACTATTATCCTAATCAATTTAGGGATCTCCCCCCACATCCTACAACCATAGTGGGGGAGAATAAAAGTTAAGCAATATTGCGACATCAAAACATCGCCATATGCACAAACTGTTCTCTGCCACAGACAAGAAGAAAAGTTGTTTTGAGGGAGAATAAAATTCCAATTCCTTCAACAATTGTGGTACAACGTTTGCAGACCCCAGATGACTTGGGAGTAAATTGTGTAAAACAATTAGCAACCCCCATACTTAAATGGTTGGGGATAGGGATGATCTTTTGTCCAAAAAAAAAAAAAAAAGAAAAAAAGAAAACAATCTAAGTAACTGAAAGTCAAATTAAAGAATATCTTCAAAATAATTTTTCTTAAATCTGCACTTGAAGATACAGAAAATGCAGAGAGACAATACAAAACTCTAGAAAATCGTACAACGCCATCAAACAACAACAACAACAATTACCAAGGAATTCCAACTGTAATTAGGCGTACCAGACAATGCATGTAGACATTATATATTAACGACCAAGCATCTATGAACAGAAGCAACTTCCCAAGCATCAACAAATGAAAAATATTGCCAACTACAATCCATGGCCCCAGCTAGGGATGGCAAAACATCTCCATGGGATCAAGTTGCTGCCCCAATGGGGCATAGATTCCCCATTTCGAAAACCACAAGTATATGCTTAGCACATTCCTATAATCTTGTAAAATCTTGAATTATAGGAATGTGCTTGTAATGATAGCTAAGCATATCAATTTTAAAGTATAATTCTTCATAGTTCCAAGTTTGTTATGTATGTGCGAGAAAACACGATCATTCATTCCAAGAAAAAGCAATAGGAACAAAAAAAGCACATAGAAGTTACAGATAAGAATTTTTCTTTTTTAACTTACATGGAATCTGGCGACCCCAGAGTGGAACAATACCCTTGTACAACCTGCAATTACAAACGAGTTGTAACTCATCAATCCATTAAAACATCCAGAAATATTTCCTCCTGTCATGTCACGTACCCTAGAGTTCCTTCAGATTTGACAAACTTGGGAAGTCCATCCGCTAGCCCTCTAGCAAATCCAGGCTGAGTTTGAACCCGAACCTTGACTGCTTCGAAAGGGCAAAGTGCAACATCAGCAATCACCTCAGCCGATGCAGAGCCAGCAAGGTAGATCAAGGTCTTGTACTTAGCAGCGTACTCAGGTCCAGCAATATCAGTGTAATACTTCTTAAAGAACTCGTAGAAACCAAACTTGCAAGCACCCTGAGCACTGTAGCCAAGAAGGGTAGGCACCCAACCCCTAAAGAAACCCCTCACACCCTGCTCCTTAAGCAAAATTCCAAAACCAGACGAAATGCTTTTGTATTTCGCAGGGTCGATCTGAAAAAACATAACACTGACGTTAACAACTTAATTAGCAAATTCATAACTAGACTATTCCTAAAATATATCGCCCAAGTTCTAGATCTGATCCATACAAAATTCAACCACCACCGAAAAAAAAAAAAAAAAAAAAAAAAAAAAAAAAAAAAAAAAAAAAAANAAAAAAAAAAAAAAAAAAAAAAAAAAAAAAAAAAAAAAAAAAAAAAAAAAAAAAAAAACAAGAACCTCCTAACAAAGCGAGAAAACCAACAGATCTGATCAGAATAGAAATGAATCAGAAAACGACGATAAACATTTCAAAATCTCCAAACACAAACATAAGCAACCTAATCGGAAACGCAAACACAAGCAGAAAACTGATCACAAATCGAAGCGAATCAAACCTGCATATTGCATTTAACCAAATCGAGAGGAGTAACAGTCATATGCGTGAGACCACAGCTGAGAATCCCACCAAAAGTACAAGCAGCGTAGAACGCCGGCGAGTACAACTCAATCTTCTTAGACGGCTCACTCGGGGCAGGAATAACAAAGGTCTTAGGAGAAGAGGAAACCGCATCAAAAGTGGATGAAGACTGAAGCATCTTCTTAATAGGCAGAGTGCGAGTGGAAGAAGGTGAAGAATAAAGGAAGCTGGGGATCAGAGATTGACGAGAGGGTCTATCAGAGAGCGCCATGGGAGATGGAACTTGGAGCAGAACAAATCAAAGCAAAATTCCAACAATGGAGAAGAAAATGAAGCAACCCTAGAAGAGGAACCTCGCTTTTTTCTCGCTCAGAAACGGATCCCTGAAACGCCCAATGGCTCTGATTTTCTCTGAAATGGAGAAATGGGGTTTGAGATGGGTAGTTGCTTTTATAGTCAACGGGCAGGTATGACGCTGCCCGAAGTCGCGTGGGACACACGCGAGAAATGGACGGTCATTGGTGACTCCAAATTATGAAGTGGCCTTTATAGGACTTTGTCCTTTTTTGACGGTTCCAATAATCAACGGCTACGATTGAATCTTGAATGCCAATTACGAGTATAATCTTACGTTGTCTTATTTCAGGTTTAATTAATGTCTAAATCAAATGTTTTTTTTTTTTTTTTTTTTTAAATTATGATTTAACTTTTTTTTTAGTATGTTTTGTTTTAATCATAATTATGAACAATATTTATCATTTTCTTTCGAACATACATTTTGATATATTCATTTAATTAACCTATTCTCCGTTCTTGTCTTGCCTCATCTTATTTTAAATATATATTTTTATTTTTTTTATAAAATATTATTAGATTTATTAAGTTGTTTTGCCATTTTAACATAAATTATATTATTCAAAAATAAAAATTATTTGAAAGAAAGGTTTATTTTTAAAAAAATATATATCAAAAATTGAAATTGAAAAAAAAAAATCTACGGCGGATCCCGCAATAATACCCACAAAATTAAATATGAAATTTCACGGGAATAGAGATTAAAACGAGAGGTAAAAGACAATGATAGAAAAAGCTTTCTATCTCGTGAACATCTCTGCAACCAAATTGTTCGTTTTTTTTTTTTTTTTTTTTAGATTANATTGGATGAATATTTTTTTAAGAGCTGAATTTTTCACTAATTATTTTAATAATCCACCGACTTTGATCGTTCATAGAAAATAAAAAATAAAACATAAAAAGAATTGACTTTGTGAAAGCAACTAAACCATCAAGTCAAATAATGAATAAGTTAAAATTTATGTTTTAAAGTCTCGATCATTTAATTTTTTTTATTATTTTAATTACAATTTAACATTATTTATTAATAAAAAAATTAAAGGTTATTAATATAATTTTGAACACCATATCTATCACAATTATTTAATTATGCATAGATATAGATATATGAGTGAGAATATTCTATCCACCGCCTTTTCTATGATCATCCCTACAAATATTCAAATTTATAAATAAGACTCCTAAATAAACACAAAATTACGATTAAAGTCTTACAAAACGTACAAAATTATTCACAAACTATAACCATTGTTACAATATAACCCTCAAACTATATGAATTTTATTTTTAATTTTTTATATAACAAAGTCAGAGCATGAATTTCAACGGGTAGAATATTGGTCTAATTTTGACCGTTGCCAAGAAAGACAAAGAAGGTTATATTTTTTAAAACATTTTTCAATCATTTTTTTCAAAATTACAAATTTAGCTATTTAAAAAAAAAAATTACTAAATAAAAAAATAAAAAAATAAAAATTTAAAATTCTACAGTAAATTTTAAAAAGACATGTATTTAGAAATCAACGTTCAAAAACTTATTAAATAAAATTAAAATTTTAGATCATAGAACAAATAAATACATATCTTAAATTTTAAGAACTAAACTCATAATTTAACCTAAAAATTAAGAACACATAAGAATGCCACAATTTTATTAATACAAAGATAAAGTATAACACAAAACAATAGCATCTAATATTTTTAATTCAACATTAAAAGAGTAGAAAAGGACGCATACATAAGAATGACATGGTGTATAAAAATTTAAAAGTTCGACCAAGTACATGCTAATTATTATTGAGGTATGCTCGTTTTAGACGTACACTTATTAGCTTACTAATTCATATTAATTAGCATATCTAGAGACAAACTAGGCCATATAAAAGTAATTAAAACACTAATGAAGCTTAGCGTACACCATAAACCATGATCCTATTTTCCTTTTCTGAATCGGCTGAATACTACACTTAGAGCTGCAGTAGTCTACCTAATGAAACTAATGGAAGAAACTAACTCGACTTGCTCGATTTCGACAATAATTATTACATACCGATTGCTTAGATTTGCTCCTTCCTCGTAATATGGTCGAAAAATACACCTTCTCGCAACTAAAAATGGCCTTGGTTGCTAGCTAGACTGAACCATTTTGAGATGTGAGTTCTCTATCTAATGTGAGTTTGTCGGTCTCGAAGAAGGCCGAATGGAGAGCCCGAACGCATTGCTCTGCTTCGCTGTCGTTTACGATCAATGAGATGTTGACCTGTCCAGAGGATAGCACAATTGATCATTGTGAACATACAAATACTTTCAAAACAGAACAGCAATTTCTTATTTGGTCTAGTCACTAGATCACAACGATATCTTTTATGTGTGTATAGTCGACGTATTACGGACTACTCCTTATGCTCGAAGTTTATTCCACTAATCTTATACGGAGACTTCACGAGCAGAGTTCTAGGAGACTAAAAAATTATTTTCGATAAGTTTCTTACATAATTCTTCAATTCAGAACTTGAGTATCTATGCACCTTTAACTATTCTCAACTATTATCATGGAAAAAGTATTTGACTCAACACATTTTGTTACCAAAGAAATTTGTAGGATAATAAATCATAGATAAGTGATCAGCATGACTTAAACTCATTTCCTCTAAGCTCTTTATATAATTTACGTTGTCTCATGAACTAGACCAACCCATAGTAATGACGGTAATATATTAAGTTCTTACAGTCAAGGCCACCTCGAGGTAATCACGACGATATTTCAAATATGAACTCTAATGCGACACCCTAAGATGCACTTCTTTGATGGATAAGTGATTGCATGCATAAGAATGCATTTTCTATTTGAAGTATAAAGAGAAGAAGAAACCTTAGAAGCACCCTGGGATATCATTTGAACATTTACACCATTGGTACGAAGAACGCGAAATGCCTGCCAAAAAGTTGTGCATTAGAAACAAGCAACAATGATGCTTGAAAACCTCAACATCAGGTCGATTACTTAAGAGAATTCTTCTTCGGAAATTGGATAAAATCCATAAACATTCAACCGAGAAGAACAAGGTCAAAAGGCCAGTTTGATGAACAAAAAGGCCAAAAATAAAACGTTTTAAAAAATTTAGGCTATGATTTTAAATATGATTCAAATGAAGGGGCTAGAAGATGAGCATAAATTTTAAGTGCATGTGATCAATCAGTGGGGTAACTAGATGCAGCACCTTTTCCAGTATCAGTGATGACCTTTGAACATTTCCAATGAGTGAAATGATTGATCTATGCTGAAGCAGTTTCACAAAAGCAATTTTCTCAAGTTCTTCCACTACGTGGTCAAGCTCCTGCCAATTGGATATAATATAAAATCAGCTGAGCAAGGTCTGCTGAAATTCTGATTGTTGAACATAAATGACAAATGGGGAGTAAAGTAACAAGACTAGCTTAATAAATATTCATACAACACATGTTACTGTGTTTTACAAAGGACAAAAAGTCTCTCAATCACCTTCATGCAAGATGAACAAAAAGACATTGTTCGAGTGAAGTGACAACTAACATACACATAAACAAATAAATAAAGTTATATATAACAAAAATTTTAAGAAAACAGAGCCCCATAATGTGTAACCATTAAATATGAAAACGCAAAACTTGAAATATGTAAAAACATACAATACAATAGTTTCATAGTTCTAAACCAAAATTAGAAAATATAGTAGATTAGTTAACAAGAATAATTAATTTAAATTAAATAAATAAAAAGTAAAAACTTGAAATAAAGTTATAGATAACAATAATTTTAAGAAAACAGAGGCCCATAAGTGTTAACATTAAATATGAATACGTAAAACTTGAAATATGTAAAAACATACAATACAATAGTTTCGTAGTTCTAAACTAAAATTTAGAATATATAGGTTCATACGCTTGCCTGCTGTATGAGCTCTCTGCTCCAAAGCTTCGATGGATCCAAGGTCAGAGATAAACTGACTTCACTGGTAGCAACCACATCAACTGATATGCCCAAATCTTCAAAGATTGCAAACACCTGTATTTAAAAGAAGAGGGAAAAAAAAGATATCAATGAAAAATAGCAATAATTCAGGGCACTGGGAAAAGAAATGATCATCTCCATACCCTGGCAAGAAAACCGAACTGACCGAGCATGCGAGTGCTAACGATATCCAACATGGTTACATTGCGTTTCAAAACAATGCTTGTTAGTAATGCCTGTGATTGAGAATATGAAAAGTTACAGCTAGTTTCAAGTCTTCTATACAGCTTTAGTTCTTTTTCAAGAAATCTAAGTAGTACAAACCTTGCTCATATCTCTGCTTCGGGTGATGAGAGTACCTGGAGCTTGAGGATTGTACGAATTTTTCACCCGAACGGGAATATCACCCTCCCGAGCTGGTCGCATTGATTGTGGATGCAGGACCTACAAAGA
This sequence comes from Cucurbita pepo subsp. pepo, assembly GCF_002806865.2. NCBI lineage: Eukaryota > Viridiplantae > Streptophyta > Magnoliopsida > Cucurbitales > Cucurbitaceae > Cucurbita > Cucurbita pepo. The sequence goes on from NC_036638.1 coordinate 16,416,833, forward strand.
AAAGAAAAAGAAAAGGGTGAACCAAAAGGAGACCAAGGTGGTGATCAGCCAACAACTTATACACATCGGATAATCAAACAATAGAAAGTAATAAATTTCATGACAATAATATACACCAATCGAAGCCTTCGTTGTCCATTAATTCTTATCTATGTAAAAGCCCATTAATTCTTATCTATGTAAAAGCCTCTGAAAAGTGCAAATTACAGTATGAGGAATGGTTGGAGTAGAATTAAGTATTACCTGAGCACCAAAATAAGCAAGTTCAGCTGCCTCGTCAAAAGTCAAAAAGGGAACAGGTTCTGCACCTTTATGTATGTTAGGGTCACATGTCAAAACACCATCAACATCTTTCCAGACCTGCAAGGCACAAACTTAATTTAATATCTATAACTTTGAAAAGAAAGGGAAAAAAAATAGAAGCATTCTTCTAAACGAATGATAAAAATTTAACTCAAAACAAGAAACTGCATTTCCAAAATTTATGTAAGAATATGCTGCAACCTGAATCTCTCGCAATCCAAGTGCTTTGCCTAGGGTAGTAGCAGTCAAGTCACTACCACCCCTTCCCAACGTAGTCACTGCACATGATCTCCAGCCCTTAAATTGAAGAAGAAAAACGATTGCATTAAAAAAAAATTCTAGAAAAGAATAAGTCTCATGATTGCATTATCCTCAAGACTATAAAAGATCCAATCCTTCAAAACATACAGACAATAAAGTAAAATGGTTCATTTAAACACCTTTCCGAGGAAACCAGTAACAATAGGAATAGCAGGATCAGAAATCCAATCACCAAGTAGCCTTTTTGCAACAGCAGGATAGGTTGCTTCCAAAATGTCAGCATTTGTGAAGTCATCTGTGGTGATGAATCCTATTTCAAATGCATCATACTACAAGAGCAGACATTACAAAAAATTGTCATCGTAAATAATGATTGATTAAAGAATACTGGAAAGCTCTTTTTTTCTTTTCTTTTCTTTTCTTTTCTTTTTTTTTTTTTTTTTTTTTTTTTTTTTTTTTTTTTTTTTTNATCAATGAGTGTTCGGGCTAGCTTACCCTCATTCAACTCTTCTGATGATGGAAACCACAATAAAATTTCAGAAAGCATATTAAGTTTTGAAGGTGAAAAGGGAAATAATAGTCTTCTATATGAGATTTGGAGTTCCTTTTTTTTTTAAACCTTTTAGAATAGGGGGTATACTGAAAGACATCTTAATTTCTTGGATAATTTCTCCTTCAGGAAGGAGTCTGGTCTGATTCTAAATGGTCAACCCATAACTGTTTGCTCTATTTAAGAATTTGTCTTCCCAGTTCTTTTGTTTTCTTTTTTTATCCTAAAATTTCAGCAAAAATTGCTTGTTTAGGCTTCATGATTGTGGCTCACTCTAACGTGCCAATTATGCACAAAAAGACCCCTACTTTTTCCCAAGAGAAAGTGATAACTTCAGTAGGGTTTGGATTACTAACGGAAAAATGATAATAAACCAATACCTAAACTTTGGTAATCCAATACCTACTGGAAATACTTCAACTAAAAGGTAAATACTTTATTTTTTCTGTTAGTTTATACCCAACACTAAAGGTTAAAAGTACATGGAAGTACTTGAACTATTTTTGAGTTATAGAAAGGGCTGGACGTGTCAAATATATTCAATATTAGAAAGAACAGAAGCATACTTGACGGCTTTTGACACCAATCCTACTTAAATATGCAGCAAAAATCCTTGTGGACATGCACTCCCCAAAGGAAACTAAGTAATCTCTTGTTCGAAGGGTCAATTCTTTCATCATAGCAATTCCCTTCAGAAGTTCCTCCAATTCATCAAGGTGATCTGCAACGTAATTATAAATAAATAAATAAAATAATTAATTAAGATCATAAAGTTATTGCTGTAACATCTAAAAGTATAAATTTCATACTATTCACAATGCCATTTTATGATTTATGGTTCCAATATCCATAGGAAACGAATCAGTAGGAACTGCAATAGACTGTTCACAAGGGAACATGCAAAGGGGATATAAATTCAAGCCATTAGATGAAGATCCCCCCTTCTAACGTAAAGGTATTTTACATTATCATGCTCGCATATTCCAACATACTCCAAGGCCAGACGAATATCAAAAAAGTACCGTATGCAAATATTTAAACAAGGCAGACCAATCAAGAAATACTACCGAGCTAAACTTAACACTTAGAAAACTTCATCACTATCACTTCAACAGGAAAATTCTAGATACCGCTGTGCTGATGGGCCTCTGATTATGAAGGTGTATATACATGTAAGCCAGTAAGGAGGGGTGTGGGTATGGGAGAATGATTGCATGTGAAAATTGTGTGGAGCCCAAGTATATTGTTAGTTAAACTGGGCAGTAGGGAGAACGAGTATATAGTTAGTCATTAGATTGTAGGACAACAAAACAACTACATGCTAGATTAGAAAGCTCCAGATAAACCACAATCTGTGCATCTTAATTCAAGGTGCTCTTGAAAACTCTCAACAAGCATAAAAGCAAGTTGAACAACTACTTTGTCATTTTATAAATATTGATTTTTCTTTCAGATGCAGAGAACTGCTAGCTGATGCTCTGCAATGTGTATTAACTCAATAACTTATCAATAAGATCCTCAGTAGATTCAATATTTACATACCAAGAATATGAAAGAAGAAATAATCTGCCCATTCCCATGCTCAACATTAAGTTGTTTATGTCATTCTTCTTGCCTATATCTAATTGGAAAAGAAAATAGAATATTCCAAGTTCCTAAGGACTATTACCTTTGTATTTTTCAATACTCTCTACTTTCTCACATGGGTCCCCACCAACCTAAAATTTATTCTAATTTCTGAGAATAACCGACAGAATCGATAAGAAGTGTCAAGCTGGAGGAAAAAATGATAGGCAGCAAGAACATGAACTATTTAACTAACAGGCTTCAGGATCGAAAGAGAGCTTACTTGCAACAACAGACCTGTCTACACCAAGCTCATCTGCAGTCCTATAAACATGACAACGCCCTGTGAGGACGATATACGAGATTATTCAGAAGGGGATTAAAGAACTCAAATTTCTTACTTCAGATGCAAATATCTTATGAATTGCAACTCCTCAAGATCTGATGCATTATTAACGCCACAGCTAACAGCCTTTTCTCCAGCCTATAAATTAGCAGAGAGTTCCTATCAACCATGATGGATATGTATTGAACGAAAATACTTCCTTCTTCAAAAAGCAAAAAAGAGGAGAGAAATTGGGTAATAAACTGCGTACCAGCAAAAGTTTGTTGGTTGTCTTTCCCATGGCCGAGAGAACAATGACTGGCCTCTCTTCAGGGAAACTGCGTATAAGTTCAGCAACTTCCCTCATTCTCTCTGCAGAAGCCACTGATGAGCCACCAAACTTCATGACACATGTAAACTGTTGCTCAGTTTCACCAGAACTTCTAAACTCAGTCACTTTTTTATCAATTACATCTGCAAGCCTCCCCTCGCATCTGACTGTCGAACGCACACGTCTACAGGATAATCGTTTGCTATTTGTGTACAATCCAGCACTTTGCGCAATGGATGACACAAAATGAAGCTGCTGAGATGATAAAGGTTGGCAACGCAGTGTTCTACTCGAAGAGGCAGAGCAAAAAGTTACGCCTCCAAGAAGATTCAAAGCGCCTTCCATTAGTTATTTCGACGAATAATGCAACCACGATAATTGAATCCAAATATCCGAAAACCTTGAATAAAACTCTTATTCGATTCAAATGCTTCAAAACTGCCGCTCGATCTACACAATCCACAAAAGAAAACAGTCAGTTCGATAAATGTCTGCAACCACAAAACTCAACCAGAATCCATTAACAGCCACTTCAACTCTCATTTCGCCTCCATTCTCAATACGAACTCAGTAAATAAACGAAATAAATGCATACCAATATGGAAACAAAATAACTCAATAATTTCTCAATAAAACCAAACAAATCACTCCATTATCCTTCAGAACAACAAAAAACCTCCATGCGTAATGCTCCAACACCAAAAAATTAAGAACTGTACCTCAAAGAACGAGCTCAAAAGATTGAGTTGCGGAAATTCTTCCGATAAACAGAAACCAAAATTTAAAACTGCAGAATGAAGGAGCTTCTCGTATTCCCTCAGAAAAAATGCTCGGAGCTATCCAGTTCACGGCTCCGAAATCTGAAGGGAATGCGAGAACGCAAAACCAGGAAGAATCAAGAGAAAAACGACAGAGGAAGCCAGTGGGCGGCGTCCCGTTACAATGTGACGAATCAGAGTGTTTGTTCTTCGGGATGGAGCAGACCATAGATTAGCTTAAAAAGCCTAAAAAGGTAATTTGTCAGTCAAAAAGTGAACCTAAATATAATTAAATTTATGTGTTTCTTAATAGTATTATTCCAATTTTTCATAATTCAAAAATTAAAAATTACAATTTTTTAATTTTTCACTAAAATTTTAAATTTTTAAAAAATATTGCATTAATAACTAAAATTAAATATTTTAAGCTTTATATAATAATCTATGTTAGACGGTATGAACTGCGGACGACTCTCCTGTGGTTCCATTCCTTCTTACTTGACTTCTGCGGCAACCCAACCCGAATGGGAAGAAGAAAGAGGGTCAGCAGCGGTCCACTTTGTACATTTGCTGAGGCAGACCCTTTGTATAGGGCATTTTCGAAAAGGGAAGGGAACAACTCACCGAAAGAGGCTGGCAGTAGGAATGAAGGAGGCGGGAAGCTACCGCTTCTAGAATGTTTGCTGAGGCAAACCCTTTGTATAGGGCATTTTCAAAAAGGGAAGGGAACAACTTACTGAAAGAGGCTAGCATAGGAATGAAGGAGGCGGGAAGCTACCGCTTCTAGAATGCAAGCAACTCCTTTCCTTTACAGCGTACCCCGTGAAATAANTCCCATGAAATAAGAACAAAAGGAACACGACTCTCCACAATGGTATGATATTGTCCAATTTGAGCATAAGCTCTCGTGGCTTTGCTTTGGGCTTCTCCAAAAGGCCTCATACTAATAGATAGTGTATTCTTTGATTATAAACACATGATCATTCCCTAAATTAGCGGATGTGAGACTTTCATCCTCCAACATAATTCATTAAACTGACTCGACCAAAAAAATGTTAACCTGCGCCCGACCCAAAAATTTCACCCAATCCAACATTTTATGATTTGGGTTTAATAATATGGGTTGGTCGAGTGTTTGGGTTATACGAGCACCTCTATTTTTAACGAGTATGTATAATATGCCGGCTCCATAAAGGTAAGTAATGTTAAAGAGCGGCCTTGAAAGAGCCGAGATTATTTTTCTAAATTCACTTTTGTCAAATCTAAACTCACTCCCATCTCGAAATTAACTCGTTCGTGCCAAAAAAAAACACTTCACAAACAATCACTATTTTTAAAAATATTATCGAACATGTTATTTCCGAGCATAACTCAATTCGTTAAGGTATACATCTTCCAATCAGATCTAAAAAATTATTAAAATAATATTTTAAATCTTAGTTATCGTTAAACGATATGCTCGTTTACTATTAACTTTTTATAAACACCTCCACGATATTTTTATTGACGTATATAAAAAATAAAATAAAAAATTTAGGAAATGAGAATAATAATAAATTGTAAGTTAATTAATTGTGAAATATTTAATGCAAAAATTCCAACTACGAACATTTATTTCCTATGGTTTATGAGCCACTCATTAGTAAAGAGGATAGTGACGTGTGTTTTTGTTGGTAGCAACAAAATAATTATTATAATTAAATTTGTTTAAATATTATTTTCTTAATATTTTTATTTATTTTAATTGTCGATTTTATTTTCTCCACTAAAATGATAATTAATTAAAAAATCATTTTTATTCTTTAAAAATATGCCCATTAAAATAAACCTTGCTATATTATTATTATTATTATTATTTATTTTCTTTTTCTTTATTTTTCTTATTTTTAAAATTATTCCTATCATATAATCATTTTGTTTCTCTCTAATTTTTATTTATTTATTTATATAATTAATTTTAGTCTCTTCTCATCCTTTTATTATTCGTTTTTCTTATTTTTCATATTTTCCAGGTAGATAATTTCGTTTATGTTACGTATAATTTTAATTTTTTTCAATTATTTTTATTGTTTGGTTAATAAATTATAAGATAATCTCATTTAAAATAATATATGATATTTAATTTTAAAATATAACACGTGTACAATTTTATTAAAATCATTTACTTAAAAATAATTATTAATATGGTAGGTTGTTTATAATATACTTAAAAATAATAATTATTATTTTTAAATAATTTTACTTAATAAAAACAAACTAATTAAGAATAATTAAGTGTTGGAAATTAATTAATACAATAAAATTGTTAAGAAGTAATTATTTATTATTTATTTATATTAAATTTTAATAGTATTTTTATGCCGGGTTAATTTTTTCCTATTTCTTTTCTAGAAGTAACTTCACTGTATTTCTTGGTGTCAAAATAGGTTAAGACAGAGAATCTATTCTCTTTAAAAAAAAAAATCTTCGAGATGTTTATACCGTAGTAATATTTTTTGTTTCTCTCTTCATTTTTCGGATTCCTATCTAATGACCCGGGACGTAATCCGGGACGTGAAGAATAAAACAAATGATTTTTTTCTTTTTAAAAATTGAAAATTAGGCGAGTTAACTAAACCGACTTGAAAATAAGATTACAATGGAATCAGACTTTTAAGATTATTATAAATATTAAAAAAGTAAATGTTTGTGACTAATGTTAGTGAAGTATTGTGACTCGTTACTATATAATATTTGAATTTTTTGAGATTTTAGTTATTAATGTAACATGTATTATGAATAAGTATAATATTTTTAAAATAATATTGTAAAAAAAAAAAAACTAGGACCTTACTTAACTCAACCGAAAAATAGAAGGTCCAAGTCCGGTGGTAAATTGATTGTTGGAGTCACAGATCCAATCAACTGAAATTTTGAGGATTGTTCCGACCCAACCAAAAAATAGGAGGTCAAGTTGGGTTGTATACTCAATTTGAATTACTCGGGTCACTAATCAAACTATCTCGAAATTTTGAGCTAGACGGTTAGTTTTTTTCGACCGAAATCAACCCGTACAAACTGAGATTAATAGTTTTAAACTAATTAAAAAAAATATTATGAGTTTATAAATAAAAAATATTATTACGAGCCATTTTTTAAAAATTAAAAGATAAAACCACAAAAATTTAAACTCAAATTTTGTTGAGATTGGAAAATTGACGGTGGATATGGGTCCTGTCACGAAACGAAAATGACAGGACTGGGTAGAATAGGATTTTGAGGTCAGTGGCATGATTTGTAATTTATGTGAACAATTTGGTTAATTTGTCAAAACATTGCCTGTCGTTTTGCAACAAAAACGTTTCTTTACTCTAAAAAATAAGAATATATTTCTTTTACTCTAAACAAAAATAATTAAAAAAAATAAAAATAATAATTAATGTTAAAATTTTCCCAACAAAAAAACTATGTAAATATAATTTCCATTTTATTTTTTGGTTTCAATTATTAAAAACGTTTTTTTATAATATATATTATTCTAAATTATATTTATTTAAATATAATTTACTTTTTTAAATCACTGAAAAACTCTTAAAACGTTGATTATATATTGATAATATATATTATTCTAAATTAATTATTTTATTAATACACTTATTTAAATCATTCATTAATTAGTGAGAAAATGGAAGATATGTACAGAGATTTTAGAATCTTTTATTTAATAATTTTAATATATATAAAAAATGAAAAAACAAAAAGAATAAATATAGATCGGAAGNAAAAACAAAAAAAAAAAAAAAAAAAAAAAAAAAAAAAGGAATGACAAAAAGAAAAGTAAAAAATTCTTAAGCTTGTTTAAATAATATAAAATAAAATATATTATATCTTAAAATAGCAAATAAGTCATATTTGGAAAATTCCAAAAGTCTCTCATTTTTTATTTTTTTTAATTAATCTCTTCATTTTTTAAATAATTTTCCCAAACTTTTAACGTCTTTATATATATATATATATATATATATATTCCAAACTATGTTTTCTCTCTTTTATTTATTAAAAATAAATTTTATGTTATAATTTATCATTTAAACGTAATTTTAAATATAGCAAAAATGATTTTAACCATTTTAAAATTATTTAATATTTTAATATTTTATTTTATACTATATTACAATTAAAATTTTCATTTTTTATATGCTTGCTTAAATTTCATTATTCTATTATTTAAAAAATAGTTATAGAAAAATTTTATTTTATTCCAAAAAAAAAAAAAAAAACATTTTCCCCAAATTATTATTTAAATGACTTTTGTTTATTTATTTATTTATTTTTATTCACCTTTATAACTGAATATATATTTTTTATTAAACAAACCATTCACTAAAAGAAAAGTCAAAAGATTCATTAAGATTTGACTTTGTGTAAAAAGGTCAAAGAATAAAAGAATATTTTTTAAAATAAAAATAAAATAATAATCGACCATAAAAGGAACCCCACGTCTTGGATATAATAATAATAATAAATATTTTTTAAATATAAATAAATAAATTCTGGAGGACAAATAATGTGATTATTAAAATATTAGATTTTTTTACAAAATTAAAATAATTTATTTAATTTACACAAAAATATTATTCAGGTCCCATTAGGGCATACGTGGCATTTCGTCGCATTCAGGGATTTACGAGGCCACTTGATTTTAATTAATCAATGAATATTTATTTATGTTTTTTTTAGACCACAAAATAATAATAGTAATAATAATAATAATAATTTTCGTTATTTGATTTTTTTGGAATTTAAAAAATATATAATTATTAGCTTTAATTATTCTTTTATTTACGTGAATATTTATGGATGTTGATATTTTATTGATATCGGTCTCGACCTCAATATTTTCGGGCAAAGGACAATCGAAAGGCTTTGTCTCTAAGTATTATTATTTTATAATTCTTTGTTATCTATCCACAAATCTTTTTCTTTTATCTTCGGGCCGAAAACGACATGAGAAGGAATAATATTTTGAATATGATTTATGAAATTTTTTATTCGACAAAAAAAAAGTTTGAAAGCGAACGTTCTTATCAGATAACGTTACGATAGTACTCTGTATTTATTTGATATGTTATCAAAATTCATAACGTGCTTGTAAATTCTGTATAGGTTTTTGGCCAAAAAATAGAGATCTCACCTGAGAATGATGACTTAAAAAGGTTTGAGAAGACGTGTTCGAAATCCGACATCGAAAAGAACAAAAATAAGTATTCGAGATTAAACTGAAACGATTTGTAATTTAAATTTAGTGTATTGTTTAAAACGTTTAACATGTTAAAATTAATCGATAAAATAATATTGAAGATGTCATTAGTTATAAGTATTTTGTATTTTAATTCATGAAAGTTTTGATATGCAATTTTTATAAATATTTCAAAATAAGTTTTAAAAGTTAAGTTTATAATTTATGAACAAAGGACTATGATGAAAGTCTCACATTGGCTAATTTTAGGGAATGATCATGAGTTTATAATCAAACAATACTCTCTCTATTGGTAAGAGACCTTTTGGGGAAGTAGGTATGAGGCCTTTTGGGTATGCTCAAAATGAACAATATCATACAATTGTGGAGAGTCGTGTTTGTCTAACATGATATCAGAGTCATGCCCTAAACTTAGTCGTGTAAATAGATTGGTAAATCCTCAAATGTCGAACAAAGGACTCCAAAAGAATAGGAGTTGAACCTCGATTAAGAAGAGTAGATTGGTAAATCCTCAAATGTCGAACAAAGGACTCCAAAAGAATAGGAGTCGAACCTCAATTAAGAGGAGGTGTTGGATGATGAAAGTCCCACATTGGCTAATTTAGGAAATGATCATGAGTTTATAATCAAAGAATACTCTCTTTATTGGTAAGAGGCCTTTTGGGTATGCTCAAAGTGAACAATATCATACCATTGTGGAGAGTTGTGTTCGTCTATCATGGTATCAGAGTCATGCCCTAAACTTAGTATCCTCAAATGTCGAACAAAGGACTCCAAAAGAATAGGAGTCGAGCCTCGATTAAGAGGAGGTGTTGGATGATGAAAGTCCCACGTTGGCTAATTTAGGGAATGATCATGGGTTTATAATCAAAAAATACTCTCTCCATTGGTATGAGGCATTTTGGAGAAGCTCAAAGTGGACAATATCATACCATTGTGGAGAGTCTTGTTCATCTAACAAGAAGTACATACTAATTATTGCTAAATTACGATAACTTTTGGCGCATTCTTAGTTAAACTCGAAAAAAAAATGAAAGATGAACGATAACTCTCTGAACTTGAGATTCATCGTCAAATAGTTCACGTGTATTATTTACAGGACTGAACCACTCAAGGAACTGCCTTCTCTCATGATGAACATGAGGCCTGGCATACAGTAAAGGTTAACCTCTCAAATTATTTATATTTCTTTCTAATTTTTCCCGTTCAGTAGCAAACTGAAAGGATAACCTGAATTCCCAAATAAAAGGAAAACAAAGCTAAAACGCAGACCAGAGGCCATGAACTTCAGAGTATTAAGCATCAAAAAGAAATTTGCGGTTGAGCAGCTCCTCACCCAAATCAATGACAAAGGTCCGGATTTCCATAGGAGAAAGTTCCACCACTAACCTTTTAGGATCTACAGGCCCTCCTCTCTTAACTTCAACTTCATTTGAACCATTTTCTACCTTCCAGACCTTTCGTTTCTTCTCCATATCTGTTCTTTTTTGGTTAGCAGACAAGTTCATTTCTGTTACCTTCTTGATCTGAAATGAATGGGGAAAGCCATAAGATGTTATAGAAGAAGCTAAATGATTAGCAAACTAGTTAGGAATCTGTTGCTTATACCTCCTTTCCTGGAAATAGCTTCTTTAGTTCTACTCTAGAAATCACTGAATGTTCCTTTTCCTCTCCAGCCTTTTCCATTTTGATAAGCCAACAAAGCAAATTAGTACTTGGGATAAACAACAGCGAACATTCATTGTTCAATGATGTTTGAAACATAAAGTAGATTTTCTCAAACATTACATCCCAGATTAACAGATGAATAAAACTATGAAGGGGAAGTCCCAACATGCTTTCTCTTGAAAGTAGCATACATATTTTCGACAATTTCAACAAATGAACCCCAGCATAACAATGTGGATGCAAAGGTTTTACCACTGGCCTAAGTGGATGGAGAAGTTGGCAGAAGAGTTATAACTTAAAAATTTCTCAGTTTTTTCCCTAGCCCGTTCTTTCTAAAATTTCATTCAGATGTCAATTGAATATACTCAAGTTCATAAATAAAGCACAAAAATTTGCATGTCATTCTAAAGCAAGATTATAATCAAGTAATCAGGCAAAACTTCACTCGACCCTAAACCCTAAACCCTAAGCATTTATGGATCAAGTAAATTTGATTGGATTTCGGGCTCTAGAAAAGGATCAAGTCTTATGTTATGTTTTCCTCTACCGTTTTCTTGAGTTTTCTGTTTTTTTCACTCACTTGTCGAGTTTGTATTTTTTGAGCATTAGCTTCTTTTCATTACATCAATCGAAAGTTTTGTTTCTTGTTTAACAAAAAAAAAAAAAAAAAAAAAAAAAAAAAAATATAAAAATAAAAAAAATAAAGCACAAGAAACTGAAGATATGTTATGAAGAAGGGTTTGAAGAATTCACTCGTTCTCTTAAAAAAGAAAAAAAAAAGTGTGTTGCAGCAGTCTACAGGTTGAGAAGGGAACAAACCAATAAAAAAAAAAAATCATAATTACCTGTAAAGTTATAACAGCAACATTTTTGGGTAAACTGTACGATGAATCAATTCCAGAGAAAGTAACTTTATGAGATTTTGCCCAATTATCTCCATCCTGCAGGTTAATTACTTTCTAAGGTTAATATAATCATATTATAACTTCTCCTTTTCCCTTCCTCCAATATTCACCTGTTCAGCAAAGGCTAGAAGAAGTGGAGAATAGATCTCCTGACCAAACGAACGACGCCATTTTGCACCTTCTCCTAAAGGATCAATTCTGTAATATAGTTTTCCTTGAATCTGTACAGCATAATGTAAGAAGTGAGTACTAAAAGTGGTACAGGACAGCAAATCAGAGAGGAAGAACAAAGGAAAAATGAATAAAAGAGGAAGATAACTGACAGAGATTGTGGTTGATGTGAGAAAAAGAACAATTATATTAGTTAGTTTGATTTACCTAATTAATATGATCAGGTTGTTAATTTTGGTTCATTTGTTTCATAAATTTATTAATGTTACTTGCTTCCACTAAATCGATCAGAGAGATGGTCTTCTCGGAAATTTCAATAAGCCCTCCACAAGCATCGCCAAACTATCATGGTCCCAGCGGTCATGAGGAAATTATTTTACCTTAATCCAACCCCATAAGAATTACACAATGGAGATTTGGCTTGGTGGGCAGAGGAAAGGGCCACAGCTAGTTTACAATCAGCGATGAGGGCATGTTTGTAAGAGCCACGTGGGACAGCCGAGGACACTGGTTCGGTGGGGATAATGAAAGGTGGAGGAGGAGGGATTTTTGGTTGGTAGATGGCATTGGGTGTGTGTTTAATGGATATCTTTCTAGTTAGAGGTCGGGCATGTTTGGATAGCTGTACCGTTTTTTAATGAAGGAGCAGATGCGTAGTTAGATAAAAGCTTATAAAGGCTTCTCAACCCTATCTCTCTTCACCAACAGGAGCAAAAAATTCGTTGAGACCATCATTGTTGATAAGAGTAATTTCAGCTAAGGTACCCTTATTGTTGGTTATTTTTGCCACTCAAAAGGTTTCTCAATGCAAGGATATGAAGAATGCCCTGTCTTGAGTAATTTCCAATATCCTAACTCTGCTTCCTCTATATCTACTGTCAATTTCTATCGAGTAATTCTTCCTTTCAATGGTGGTTGAGATCTTCTCAAGTGTAGGTGTCGTCACCATCGTCGATGGGGAGTGTACGGGGATGGTGAGAGGTCAGGCTTGGCTTTTGGTGAGGTGGAAAGGAGTGGGAGGGTGGAGCCAAGAAAGGAGAGAGAGGATCATCCTGTTTTGTGCATCCGATCAATTAATGTCACCTCTAGGTCCATATATTTTGAAGAGTTAGGTGCGAGTACTTACAATTAGTCCTCTGCATTCATTATTAACACAAACTGTTTCATTTAAAGCCTCTGCAACACCTCTTGAATCATCTAGTAATAGCCTCCTACAAGTAAAAAGAACATAAATTAGGTCCGACAAATATATTTTGCATAAAGAAAAATTTCTCAGTGTCAATCAGCTACGTGGTGAGTTGTAATTATATCAATCAAGTAAACTATCAAATTGCTTAGGCAAATCTCCAGCAGTTCATAGCATGAATATTAGAAGAAAAAAAGAACTGTACTTTTTTTTTTTAAAATATAACTATGCACCTGTGAAGCATCAACTCCAACTGCCCATCAACTAGGCTGGACCCCCCAAGCGCACGATCTACCAAAACTGAAAATTCTTTCTTATCGTCTTGCGTATAGATCCCAAGATTTATCTGAAGGGGCAATTCACTTAATTAAACAACAATACAGTGCAAATTTAATGTGAGATTAAGGAGAAACAAGGATAAGATCAGAAGCCATATTCATCTACAAGCATGAAATTCACAGATATTCTGTCAGCAATTACCTTATCTGGCTCATATACACCTTCATTTTTTTTTTAAAGTTAAATTACATATTTGGTCCCTTGATTTGGAAAAAGTACTTTGTCTCATGGTTTTAAAAGTTCAAATTTTGTCATAAAAATTTGATAGAACCTCATAAATAGTCTTTATGGTTTAATAAAATCCTTATAAATAGTTTTTATCGCTTTGCCCAACTCCTACACTTACCATGAATGCCAAACCATCACATAGCTGCTAAAACAAGTTAAGCTTCACATGACTACCAAAAGACTCTCTCATGGTCGAAGGATTCGCAACATGATGGAGAGTTTTTAGATCCAATCCTAAAATGCACATTCTCAACGAGTTCCAAAGTGATCCTCATTCTCACCATTGTTTTCATTAGTGTCAAAAGAAAGAGGGGACAGAATCTCAATAGTACGAAGGGAAAGAAGAATCGTATCTAGAAATGGTTCTTCAGATCGATCACAGATTCTTGGCCCTGTCATTTGGTTTCTACTTCAATTGACCTCTCTTGTTCTCCTCCTATACAAAACAGGGTGGAGAGCTCATGTAAACTTCTATTTGTAGATCCTCGTCCAGGAAGACATTTGAAACCTTTAATTGGAGAAAGGCCAATCTCGATTCACTGCATTTTGGCTACTGAGGTGGTGTACATAGAGGCTTTCTCATAATTGAGACCATATGTTTGAGTCAAGCATTTGGCTACTAGTTTTACGGACTTTTTCCTCTTTTCTCCCATAGTGCTTCCTTTCACTCAGTCTAATGTCCAATTAGTAGAGATCGAGCATTTAGGAGCGTTTTGTCAACCATAGGAACTAATTCTAACATCTAAAATCACAAGAATTACATTCTAACCTTTTCAAAACCATAGGACCAAATTTATAATCAACCTTTTTTAAGTACAGCCTTATGCTCTAATATAATACAGTCTAACAGATTGAAGAAGGATTCAGAGAGAAAACACTCATTGCTATTCTATTCATAATAGCATCTGATGTACGAGTCCTATAGGATAGAGTGGTTTTAGTAAATAATGCTATAAAATGGATATTGTTACAGAAGAAAATGCTCCAAAAAGGCCACGGGAATAAAAGCACTTACAGGATAATAATTTCCCGCAACAGGCTGGTTCACTTCAAGGTTCCAGTCTGCTCTATAGTCACGAATCTGCAAGAATGAATGATTTAAATGATATCGAAATCAAGTAATCAGAGGTTCATATCAACTCAATCAAGGAAATCATCACTCTCCAGACAACTCCATATCAACTCAATCAAGGAGCACCAAGTAATTACAATGCGGGTAAAAATTCTTATATTGCGGTTACGTCAATTCTAAAAGTGCTATAAAGTGAAAAAGAAATAAGCTGACGTCATACCCTTTTGATAAAATCTCTGCCGTTGGAATCTGTATAAAATGTTTTGTTGGTTTTCATAGCAGTAGTAATTTGAGTGGCAACCTCTTTGCCAATTCCATCATCAATAGGTATAGGCCCAACCTAAAAGGCACACATATAGTTAGCAGCGGTATTAGATGCTGAAATTTACTAACATGAAGGGTGTTTGTTTGGGCAGTTGGGGGACTTCAGAAATAGGATGCATGATGAAAACAAATACAAAGAAGTATGTGCATATATGAATATAGTTGAATTGATCGTGAAAAATACAAAGCAGTAATTAGATTGATGAGTTCAAATGAAACCAAAGACTTTTTTTTTTTCCTTGGTTCAGTTAAGACATTTAGCTACGATAACATTCACATTCAATTATTAACACATTAGATTTTATTAGTTAATAGGAATCAATAGCAATACATTACTTTTCTAAATTAGTAATAAAATAAATATATTTATCATTATGTTACTCATGATAATATCTATTTCCTACATTATGAATACTTTTGTAAAGTTCATACAATTACTATTGTACTTAATTAAATTTGATTAGATAATTAATTTGTGAATACTCTACTTTGATTGAATTAACTAGTTTAAACAATAATTAAATAATATGAATACATTTTTTTGTGGATATTAATAAATATTTCAAATAACATTGAATTGTAATTTTAAGCTATAATTATTGTCGAATAGACTATGCACATATGTTTAGTCAATGTCCCTCCTTTCAATCTGTAGTGTTGGAACAGCATATGCAGAATAAATTAGGCACTCTGTCATGCACTCTTATCTTTTGCATTTGCTACGTTGCGTGCTTGCTCAAAATAAGAGTACAAGAGATAGTGCAGTAAGCTTACAGTAAATTCAACTTCAACGTGGTCTTTTTCCTTTTGAAGTCTGGTTACCTGCAAATGTCAGAGTAGCAATAACTTAAAATATTAATCACCGTGTGTGTAAAACATTATATGATGACTTCCCCTCCAAAGCTTCAATTTAACAACGAGAGTGACCCAAGAGAATTTTCATTTGTCAATATTACCTGATATATCATGAACATGGATTATTACATAAGAAAAAGAAAAACGGAAACAAGATCATTTATTTATTATTATCATGAACATGGACAACTAATATTCACCACTAATATAAAGAACATTACCTGATATATCCAGGGATTTATCTGTTGATGTACTTCTTCCACCAAATGACCTCGCATAACTGTCAGGGGAACCTGAAAATTTGAGGAAAAGATTTTTCTTTCATGAGAATTATGACTTGTTAAATCCCATATTTTTAGGGATAAAATATACCTGTTTATTGGGTGCTATGGGAAATGTCCCGTTTGGACGGAAAATATAGGCCCCGGCGTTCTGAAAATTTAATTGTTAACAACTAGTATTTACAAAATTCATATGGGGTAACCAATACCAATTTTCAAGTTAGAATCCAAATAACTGAAATAAAACAATAAACACTTCCAAATAACACAGTCTACCTGCGGAGCTTTGTCACGACTGCCATCATATCCTGAATAGTAGCTGTATGATTGCTCAACCAATTCATCAACCTTCAATGATTAAAAGTAGTATTTCAGCTACAAAAACCCGCCTGTTCTTCCTTTCTTTCTTCTCTTTTTTTCAAGAAGAGGGGTGGGTGAAAATGAAGAACAGTTCACTGTCTTTGCATAATATTATTATACAAAATAAACTTCAATAGTAGACAAAATAACACTTGGGCTTTTCTTTAATGAAGATAACAAGGATTTTTATTAAGTTTCTGGTGCAAGCAATTCAGGGGCAGCAGTTCATGGAGAAAGTTAAAACCTCTTTGGTCCAAAACGGTAGCTGTGTTTCAATAGAGAATTTGGCCAAAGAGAAATGGCATACTTTATAGAATATGTATAGAAATTTTAGACAATTTAGTGGATGTCCTTATTCGTTTATCATCTGGATGATGTTACATTGTCTACTTGATTCCATTAGAAGTTGATTGGAAGAGTTTTCTGGTCATTTGTCAGCCTTGCAGTAGGATCAAAGAGTTGTCTTGTTAGATTTATTGAGGTGCACACAAGTTGGCTAAAGCACTAACAAACTTTAGACAAAAGAAAACAAGAAAGAAAAACTTCTCTCTTATTATGGGTTTTTGTTTCCAACCAAAAACACCTGCTATTTGGTCACACATTTCATGGCTAAAAATAGAGAACTCAAGATTTAAGAACTTCTGCATTAAATAATAGTAACAGTTTAATGTTGGTTAGATTACATACTTTACTCTTGCTGTTCCCGTAAATAATTTTTCCTTGATCCGCAGAAAATTTAAGCTGCAGGTTTCCATTACCGACTTGAAAAGTGGGTAGTTCAGCACTCGGAAATGTATGGATTGAAGATTTTATTGACTTAATGCCTGCACCAATAGAGTGACGATGACATGAGTTCCAATCGTGTTCCAACTTCCATATACAATTTAGTTCAAACATGAAACAACTCTATATAAACCAACCTTCCCTCCTGGAAGTTGAGATAATATATGTGCTGAAGCCAAATGGTGGAACTGAAACTGGAAACGCAAGCCAAAATTTTGGAGTTGCAGTAGGGATGCTACCCAAGTAGGCCTTTACATGATAATTTCTCAAGCGCATGCTTGCATCAGCAAGAGGAAGGAGCTGCGACTCGATTACTTTCCCTTCAGAATCTTTAACTGCAACATCTTCGCTGATAACCTGTATCCATTTAGAAATTGCAACCAAAAACAATTGAGAATGTGCCAATAAATTGGTGATGCAATATATATTGTATGGAAAAGTAATTGGAAGGTGCAAACGCCGGCCAAGGAGAGGAACAGGTCTTGTAGAATAAAGGGCTACATTGTCAAAAGGCAAGTATTCACATTCAAGGCATTATGGGAGACAAATAAGTAAATTCCAGAAAGGTTGACGTAATAAGATTTGGATAACATTTTAAGATAAAGAAAATATTGAACATATTTAGAAAATTTACACAATCATTATTCCATTATGTACCCTGAATGAAGAAACCTTAAGCTCGTGAAAATGCATAATAACATGAAGAAATCATTCAAAAAGAGGTGTATCATCATTCAAGAACATGTTCCAAAGATAAAGTCCCACACATATTTGTGTCGTGACATATGGTGACATTTGGAGAAAACATCAGGTATCATCTTCAGTAATCCATAATTCATCCACTACTTCACGATTAAAGAATGGATCATAAATACGTCCAATAAACTATCGTGTAAACATACTACATGCATGTAGTGCAGAAATTCAGCCATTACTTCTGTGCTATGTATGCACTTGCCTGGTCCACAAATATATCCAAAACACAAGAAGAAAAAATAATGGATTATGACAAACATATAAAAAAACTTTGGGTGAGGTGTGATCCCATGTTAGATTTCACACCTCTCTCTAGCCTCTGTGTATAAAGTCTCTTGTAATTACCCTATAGATCTTATTTCGTTTAATAGTAGCCACTTTCTAGGTTAATTGAACTCTTTTTTGGGGATTGGTTTTTTTATTCCCCTCGTCTTCTTTCATTTGATCTCAATGAAAATATCCAAGTAGGATAAAAACATATATTCAATGAAATGTGGTGGCACTCACAGGTATTCGTATGATATCCCTCCTAGTCCATCCAAGAGAATTGTAGATAACAACAACCTACATATGATGAAAAAACGCAATAATAGATTAGATTGTGCACTAAAGATCACTGAACAGACTCTTATCTATTTAAGAGAAACTCTAGAATATGGAATTTTAAGAAGTTCCGTACCAAATCTTTTCCTTGAGATAGATCAAGTTCTGATGCAGGACAATAGCTTACATTCAGGAGGGGGCACTAGAAAGCCAGAGAAAGAAACAAGCTCAGTTAACGAGTCAAACGACTTTATCAAGGCTAATGATGTAACTTGATCGACTATATAGAGATGAACTTGAGAACAATGATAAAACTGATTTGATCTACAAATTTTTGGTAGGCTTAAGATTTAACAGTAACGCCATCAATTTACTTCAACACAAAGACTTGAGCTAAAAGTTTTTCAAGTGTACTGATAAGTAACAAGCTGAAGGCTCATAAACAGTTAAAACCAGTTGAAAACTATTGAAGGAAAACAAATTCTCAATTTCATTTTGGGAACACATAGTCAAAATCTAGAAAACGACCATTTTAGCTACAATTTTGAGTTTATTACTTTTCTTTTATTTGGCGTACTGCAAATTTTTTACCTTTGTAACTAGGTCTTAGAAAAGAGTTCTTCTAATCCACCCTCTATAATCTCTTTCTCGCTCTCTACTGTCTCTATAGATGCCATATTTCCTTTTTTCAATATCCTTTCTCTCTCCTTTTCATGCTCTATCATTTACATTCCTGAACCCCACGCCTAGATGCCTTCATAACTTTCCAAACGATAAAATACAACAAAGTCAAGTTCCAAAGGTGCTTGCGTTCATTACCTGCTGGAACTTTGCGGTTGGGTTACCACATTCAGAATATGGAGTGGACTCCACTAAGCAAGCAAGTGCAGATGCCACTAACTTCTCTGCCTGCAGAAATACAGTTGAAAAGATTGATCGATCAAAACTAAGCTCAAAGGTCTAAAGTATTTCTGGAACAAAGTCAACAATATACCTCCTTATAGCCTATCCACAGTCGTTTTGCATAATCATTTGCCACATGCTGCTTTTCTGTACCGGTAACTGCATCATGATGTTGAGCAATTGCTAAGGCATCAGCCAAATAATCTGTATTTGAGCCTGTGCTACTCCTTCCAATGAAAAACTCCAGCTGCCTTGCTGCCTGGTGGAACAACAGAACATTATAGTCACAACTGCTGTTAAACCCAAAGTTTTGTAGTAAATGTAACTGCAGAGCTACATCGCAGATACCAGATAATAACCACTCATCATTCTGACAAAGTACTTAATGGATGGCCTACTTGTGAAATATCCCGTCCAGTAAGCATTTACTCGATCTGCATAGCTGATACAGAAAATCTTCAACTTTAAGAGAAATTGAATTTGAGAAAATAGACTATCCATACTTAACTTCATTCAAACTTACGGAAAAAAGTCATCAGTCTTGACTGGCCAGGAACTATTTGTAGCAAATTTTGCAGATGTGTAAACAGATGGAGTAGAGTACAAAGCATTTACACGTCCATCCTGGAATTGTACAGTGAAATCAGCAATAGAAAAGCTAAAAATAGTCAAAATTGATGTACCCAAAGCACTTACACACTCATCGTGGAATCACACAAATATGAAATCAGTATGAAAAATCATATAAAAAGTTGTGTGTGTGTGTGTTGTAGTCCCAAAATAATCCCCGTTATCTCATCACCAAGTGCTTTGATGTCAACAATTGCGACAATCCTCATAAACAAGCTTTAATTCGTTTCCATTTCCAAAATATCATGGAAGGAAGAAGAATACAAAAGAGAGGGATCTGTAAGGCATCACTCAGAAAGGCTGAAAGAGTTTACACCAAGAGTTTATATCTTGGTGTAAACTATCTAATATTTTTACTTCCTGTGGTTATACCTCCCTCATTGCAAATTGGGAAGGTCTTTTGTAAACACCATTGATATTACATCCCTTTTGTAAGTAAATTTCAATCGTCAATGAAATTGTCTCTTATAAAAAATAAATAAATAAATAAACCTCAACACAATACACCAATCTAAAAGTAAATATATCAGGTTTGTTTTCTCCTCCCTAGCACCAGCCTCTTCATCTCCTAATAGGCCCTTACGTTTCAAGTTTAAAGTAAGGGATGCCCTATAATATAAAATTGCAACTTACAATAGCAAAAAATCTAACACAGATTTTTCAGTACAAGTCATAATACCTTGTTCACGTAGTGAATGAGCTTGTCCAACTGCCTGAACCAGGTGTGTGCATATTGATATTTGAAATCCGTTCCCATAGTCCACATTATATGATTTGTTCGAGTTATGTTTGCCTGAGCCCAAAATGGTCAACATCAATTAATATGACCTCGTTAAACAAAAAGGAAAAAAAAAAAAGCTTCTTGTTTGCATGTGCCCTCAGACAAACAAATCCTTTAAGGTGTACTCAAGTTAGAGAAAGTAAGACAAATCGATTCTACTGCTTGTCTTATGAACACCAAAATTTATATAATTCACGTTTAGAAGTGGCACAGCAAAACAAGACAGCAGGAGTCAAAGATATATAAACAAACCATGGATCTCACCCTGGGTGCCAGTGCACAAAAAAGAGAACCTTTCAACTATATAATCCAACATGCAACAAATGAGTAATCATATATGATGACTTTTGAATCATATTAAAATTTCAACGTGGGATACAACTTTTCCTGTCAACTTCTAACTCCACTATACTTTAGCATCGTTCAAACACCATTGTTGAGCAAATATTGAGGAAAAGAAAAAGTTGATTCAATCATCTTCTGATCGACACATATCCACCAAAATTGATTGCAAATGTGAAGTGGAACTCCCTCATAGTTAAACCTCAAGATGACATTATAGCATGTCTCTGTCGAACATGTGTGTTTGTGCGTTTTTAGTTATTTATTTATTCTTACACTAGTTTTTATTATTATTCGTCTGCCTAATTCTTTCATGGAATTTATTTTTCTAATTTAAGCAAATAAAACTTTGTTCAAAGAGTACAATGTGGAATATATCCACGGTTAGTTTGCATGTGAAAAAGTATACAATTCAAAGCTAATCTGACAATACACTGCAAGTTACAGTAGAATACAAGTAGTTTAAAAATATTAAAAAAGAAAAGAGTAGGAAGAACATAAAACGAAACTACCACATTGGTGCTAGTATTTTTAAATTCTTGAAATCACTATTAAAAAAAATTGAGATTCAATTACAATTTACAACATTATATACTTTCTTTCCTTTCAAAAAAAAAATGAAAACCCAACTTCAAATCAAAGTACAAAGAAAGAATGCCTCAAAAAGCACCTCAACTCTTGCTAAAATTAGCACGTACTGATGATCTACTATGATATATTTGTAAATATGAACATATTACGTGAAAGAGTGCATGATTAATAATTGAGATTTAACAATCAACACATTTCCAAAGAGAATATGACATTATTAATTAATGAAAAATTAACAATCAACATGTACTGAAGGGGAAAATTACGTCATTACAACAATATTTTAGGAAAGAATGTTAAATCTTCTTTCAAGCGCAATCATTACTTTTAATCCAAATATCTACAACAATGGGAATAGTGTAACATGCATGATAATAGATAGTTTTCCAAAACAAGCAAAGAAAAAGTGAGAAGATATGAAAAGGATAACTTTTCACACTAAAAAGAGTCCATGTTACCAAATATACAGAATTGACTTAATTGGTTACCTGCGCTACTGCAGCAGCAACAAAGTCATTCACTCGATCTTGAACATTGTAATCAAACAAGTTAATATCATCCTTCATATCAGAGATGGAATTAGTGTCGCAATTATTATCTGTTATAATAACTATATAATTTACCGAATATGTAAATTAAGGGGAATAAAAAAAAAGATTACTTGAACTATTGGTGAAGCATCATTAACTTCAAAGTAGAAACCAGAAGGAGGTTCATAGTTCTCAGGGAAAGCACCAGCAAAAATCTGTGAAAATCAAAAAGGTAATCACAAATATGAAGTAACCAGAATCCTTCAAACATATTTTAAAGAAAGTAAAACAATTAAAATATCATATCATGAATAATTGTAAATTCTCATCATATTTGTACAGTTTGAGACTAGAAGACAAAGTAACATTTATCTACTTATACACTGACTGCTCGCATAATGTTACCTGAGCAGATGAACCAAGGGATTTAGAACCCTGCCAAACAACTTCAAGACTCTTCTCAATTTTACGCTTGGCTCTGTCTTGATAATCTATCCGGCCGAAAAAAAGTGAATCAAATCCAACCTACAGTGGCAGCAACTTGTCAATACTGCATAGAGAATTATTTCCACATTGAAGCTCCCCTTCGAAATGTGGTTCTAAATGTACTGTTATTAAAATTTTCTTTGTTGCCTCAAAAAGGATTTCTTGATATAATAAAGTGCAGCTTACTTCTGCTCCCAATAGGTAAGCCTGCACAGCAGAATGGCCAAAGGGATCAATTTGCCAGCCAACTGTAGGAGTAACGCCAAATTCCTCCTTTATAAATCTATGTCCAAGGGTTGTTTGATCAATCATATCAATGTAGTGTGTTGCTGCCTCATCATGCATACACATGCCCCCATTTCTACATTGGGAAAATTAAGTAATTCAAACCGAAATGATAATATCGAATATTTACATTGAAAGGAAGAAGAAAATATCAACAAGCTCATGAGCTTCAAACATGGACACAAAAAGCAATAGTTATACATGAATTCTAATTGACCCGAGCCAACTAGTTTCTTGACTACATCCTGTACAATCTCACTCTGATCTCTCCACCATCTTTGGAAAAATGCCTGCATTAAAAAAAAAACCAAGTAAAAGTGTAAATATTAGCAAGCAGAAGATGGAATATATTAAAAAAACAAACCATATTTTTAAAAATTGCCCTAAAGAAGAAACTTGATTTATCGAGAATTTTAGAAAAAAAAAAACGTCCAATTAACTGCCACTTCGCCAGTCTGTGATATTAACGGCCATGTATTTGACTTGTGACATAAGATATGATTAGAGAAGGTACACAAATACCTAGCACTCCCAAGTCCCAACGCCTATTGGCAGGAAATCATGCACTTCAGCGATCCACTCAAATCTATAGAGATATGCTTCTTGAATTTCCCAGACATTGTAATAAATAAACAAAAAAACCATTGCTTTTGATGATACCTTTACAAGTTGTCAACTCGGGAAAGAAATAAAAGATTAACAAGTTTCCTGTCCCCTTCTATAACGATCCAAGCCCACCACTAGCAAATATTGTTCTCTCTGGACTTTCCCTTTCAGGCTTCCCCTCAAGGTTTTAAAACGTGTCTACTAGGGAGAGGTTTCCATACCCTTACAAAGAATGTTTCGTTCTCCTCCCAACCGATGTGGGATCTCACACCTTCTGTTCCTTGTTTTTCTTTTTTTCATCTTTTTTTATGTGCTAATCCAAATAACCCTTATAATCTATAATTTTCCTATCTGCATATAACATTGAAACTCATCCTGTAGCAACAGTAATCAAGGAATAGACAAGCAAGAATGGGGAAATCCCACCAAATTATGTGTCAGTTTTCAACATCTGAAGAGCTAGAGAAAAAAAAATGTCTCGACAACATCCCTTTTCTTTCCTATTGCTGTTCCTTTCCAATGTCATGGATTATTTCCTCATAACCCCAAAGATTATTACGCAGATACTGATTTGCAGAACTAAAACAAAGGAACAACGTGCCTGCTCAACATATATAAATTTTCGATTCTTGTCCGCCAGTAGAGCTGAAACCACAGAATCCAACACATTCTGCACGCAAGCTCCCTGCGTTGAAAAAAGGGGTCGGGGTGTCAAATTTCAAAAATCCAATTTCACGATCATTTCAAACGAATGGTCAGAAGAGAAATAAACCTGGATGGAATTGTTCGACCCAACATAATACTGATCAACCGTCTTCAACCATCCAACATCGTCATGAGTATGCGCGACCAAGTGAACATTAAGCTTCCCAGGAACAACAGTCTGCGAAGTATTATACACCATGAACTTCGATTCAGCGCCAAAAATCACCGATAGAAGGATCGCACAGAAAAACATCCCTAGCGTCGTCGCCATTGAGAATCAAACTGAACAAAATGAAGATTTCAAGCCCAATTCGATCAGTAAGAAGATCTAACAACAAATTGTTCTCAGTTAAATAGAGAAAACAGCTGCAATTGAGCTCGATTTCATCGCAAACACCGGCATTTTCACAGCAATAATCACTTCGAAATCGAGTGATGCAGGGTAAAAATGGCGGAAATTGAGTGGAGCTTGCTTGGAGTAGAGGTTCAGTCTGTCTCTATGATGATTTCAATGGAGAGAGGACCGCACACATGATAGAGACTTGGTAAAATATAACTAACAAAGTGTTATCCATTTTAAACTTTAAAGTGACACGTCATCTTTATTCATTATTTTATTTTGTCATTATCCATTTTAGAAAATAAAAACATTTTAAGATAATATTATATATAAGTCTTTGATATTTATTTAGCTCGACCCGACTACACTTCACATGAGAGAATTACATGTTTAAACCGTTTCTCGTTTAAAATCTTAATGTTTAGTCTACAATCATAGTCGAAACTCAAACAGGACTAGCCCTCGTGGTTTGTGTCCCTTGACTGAAGGGTCAGCCTCTCGAGCCCTTAGGTGACCACGTGGGGTCAATTTGGGCATATATGTTTTTATTATTAGTGGGTTCTTAGCCAAATTAACCGTTCACCCACAACAATTGTCCACGTTCTCTAAGTCAGATCTTCGTAGTTTAACGACATATTATTTTTTTAAATACATGTTTGGTTTTATCCCGTGAGTTCATTTACAGTGATAGCTTATGTCGTTTATTAGGATCAACACTCGCTGTCAAGGTGCTTGTTAAGGCTAGACACCACTCCGGCTTTGGGTTATAATGTCTTTGTTGAGATTATTATTTAAAAATATGATTAAATTAAAAATAAATTTATATGTGCTTGTGTATATATATATATTTATTTATTATAAAAAAAAAAAAAAAAAAAAAAAAAAAAAAAAAAAAAAAAAAAAAAATGAAAAATTCGAATTAAAAAAAAATGTATTAATGTATTGGGCTTTGTTAAACCTTAGGGAAGCCCAAAAATCAGCCCAATGGGCTTGATGGGTCATTCCTAGGCCCAAACCTATAACAGAAAAATAGATGGGACACATTGTATTTGGTTAAATATTATTACTCGAGGACAAACTACAAACCAAACCCATGTGCCCGACTCGGGAGTGGAGAATCAACATTAAGGGTCGAACAAGTGTCGATCTAGACTCGAGATAATTTTTACCTTAATGGTGAAAAGAGTGTCAAAAGGTCTATAAACTTGGCTTACTCAGCTCGGTTGGATGATGAAAGTCCCACGTCGGCTAATTTAGAGAATGATCATGAGTTTATAATCAAATAATACTCTCTCCATTGGAATGAGGCATTTTGGGGAAACCCAGAGCAAAGCCATGAGAACTTATGCTCAAAGTGGACAATATCATACCATTGTGTAGAGTCGTGTTCAACTAATATGGTATCTAAGACATGCCATAAACTTAGTCGTGCAAATAGATTGGTAAATCCTCAAATGTCGAACAAAGGAGTCCAACCCTCCTCGAGGGCAAAGTAAACAATGACTAAGATTCCAAAGGAGTCGAGCCTTGATTAAGGGGAGGCGTTGGATAATGAAAGTCTCACATCGACGGCCGCCGTTCACCGGGGCTTTGGTCGCCGGCTCCCCTGTCATCAAGTCACCAACTTTCTTGACCTTCTGACACTGGGCAGGCGTCAGCCCCCATACATGGTCTTACAACTTTGCGGAGACCTATGTTTTTGGTAAACAGTCGCCTGAGCCTAGTCACTGCGACCCCCTTTATGAGGAGGCACCCCTTCTTATGCTTAAAGTGGACAATATCATACCATTGTGGAGAGTCGTGTTCAACTAACAAGCTCAACCCAGATTGAGTCAAGCTGAGTCGAGTTGACCCAAACTAGCTAAGTCGGTTCAAGCCCATGTGAACATCTCCTCACACACCGTAACCCCATGATTCACATAAGAAGTTTGATGTACCTCGATCCAATCCTCTTTGAAACGGGAGAGGAAACCGTAGACCATCCTTGCATAAAATACCTCGTTAAACTTTGACTCGATCTCTAACATTAAATTGTTTAAACATTTTTATTTAAATTTTGAAATCTAGCTTGATTCTTAAAAATTTAGGAAAAAAAAGGTTTTTATTTATTTATTTATTATATAAAAAAAAAAAAAAAAAAAAATNAAAAAAGCTTAAAGCTTACCGCGTAGGCAAACACAAGGCAAGGTCAAATTTCTCCTGCAAATTGGGGAAAATAAAGCCGGTTCTGTCGCCTCCACTCCAATACCCCATATCCCTCGAACCGCTTCTTCCCAATTCATTTTTCGCCGCGGAAGGCTTCGATTGTTCCCCGTCGAAGATGCTGAGGGTTGCGGCTCGAAGGCTCTCTTCGCTCCCTTCTTCCCATTTCAGGCCCTCTATTGCCTCTTCCTTGCCCGGTTCTCATAAGATCGCTGATGGCGGTGATTCTGCCCCATCCAATGATTTCAGATCCGTCAGCTCTTTCAATACCTTCGCTTTTGGATCCAACTTTGCGCCTAGTTGTCGAGGTTACATTTTGCTCCCCTCTTCTCTGAAATACTTTTGTTCTCTCTGCGCGTAGTTGATTTATGGCGTTTTTTAGGGTTTGTTTTGGTGGAGATGTGATGTCTTTTGTTGAAATTTGTTTTTGGGAAGGGAAATCCTTATTTAGTATTTGACTTGTAGTTTTGTTACTTGCTTGTGTTGCTTTAATCATGTTTAGCCGTGGATGGGGATTGATAATGGTCTTTACCGATCTACTGTTTAGTTGCATTTCATGATGATGAATCATGTTTTGCGTACTCATTTTTCATTGTAAATTTGAGGGTTGTTTATGGGATTTATGTTGGGGCATCATATCACTTAGTCGAATCAATCACTTCCTATTGGAGTTCATGTTTGAATCTTCCAGAGTTGGTTTTCAAAGCTCTTAACTTGTTGTTACCATCATGTTTGCATATTCGTTTCTCATTCTGGAAATATTGTGAAAACGTGAAATGTTATTTAAAAACCGTATTTTCTTAGCAATACGATGATATCTCTCTGTTGAAGCAGCCCCTTTTCGTTTATTTTAGAATCTTTTCACCGTTGCTCTACAAATTTTACAAAATTTTTAACATTTTTTTTTTCTTGTAAATATTTTTTATTCTTTCTTTCATTTTCCTTTCATTGAAAAGTGTGATTTTAGCCCATTCGAGTGCATAAGTTTTAAGTGTGAGTTTTCTTTTTTACTTTTCCGTTAAAACAAATTAGTTTAAGGTTTTCTGTATTATCTGTACCGAATAAAGTTCAGAGCATTCGTCCATTTTAAGCACTCACCCATTCTTGATAAACGGATGATATGCAACATTGTAGAGGGAGTATAGTAATTATTTTCCTTACAAAAGAACATTCAGTGCACTAATTCATTTTTAATAAACGGATGTTATACGGGCTGCAGTGATTGGGGTGTAGTTTATTGTTATTGGAAGAATGGATTTGTTATTTACAAACTTTAAGCAGTTGTCTTTTTTTTTTTTTTATTAATTTTTTTTTTCTCCCGTTTGGATTGTATTTCTTTCTTTCTCATTTTTTATTATCATATCTTGATCAACAGATAGTAGGTTGCAAACAAAACTTGGCATTGAAAACTTTTTTTTTTTTTTGAGATGAGAAACAACTTTTTATTGATACCTAAGGAGTTACGATGGTACTAAAATATTAGTAATAATAATAAAAAAAAAACTCCATTTAGGAGCTTGTTCAAAGGAATCTAGCTACTTGAAATAACATTTACAAAAGGGCCAAGATTTTGAGAACTTAGGCACCTAAAAAAGAAGCATTTGTTATAAACACCAAAGATCGGGCATTTCCATAGTCCACACCCTTATGGACCATACAATTAGAAAGACGAAAGAAAATAAATGAAAGTCAAAACCAGCAAGAGCAGGTGACTCAAGGTATGCCATTGCCCTTCTCTCTTGACAGACACTTGAGACTTCGTTGGGGGAGGTCGAGTTTCATAAACAAGGAGAAGAATTTATAGTTATTAAAAGTTTGTATTACTTGGTTGAACAGCATTGCCTTTGGGCGTTGAAATTCTATATTAGCTCATTAGCCATGATGTGATCATGGGCTTATTGTGGTCTTTTGGTTTGTGTTATAGAGGTCTATGAAGTTGTGTTCCATGGTTGCTAGTGCCAATTCTAATAGGCTCGTATCAGGCCATAAGAACCTCGTAGGTGCCTTGTAGGTGCAAAATAGTGCTAGGAAGAACCATCCTCAGCCTATCATCCTACACCTTAGCAATGGTTTCATACAAGCTAGTTCCAAGCTGATTGGTATATAATCCAAATCTCTCGTGATCAAAAGCCAATGGAACCATCATGGCTGAGAACCTTACTATTGATTGTTATCAAAGCTGAAATCATCGAGCCTTTAACCTTTTCTACCCTTCTCTAGAATAGGATGCTGATTAAAACCTTCCTCAAACCTTTATGCGACTGATTACTGAGTTTTATTTCCTAATCTTGTATGTAAGTCTTCAATAGAAATGTCGGCCAGAAATTTGTTAGCACTCTCTGGAAACAGTTTGAGGCCCGCTTATAACTTCCCCTGGAGAATGTGTACTAGCATGTTATTATTTGGTATTGTGTTTGTTTGGTACTAATTAAATGAAAAAGGGCTTCAAAACTGAATGGTTTGGACTCTGACTTTAACAATCAGTAGGTTTAGATGTTGAACATTCTGCCCAAGGCAATTGATTGGATGACTGCATTTCAATCGTATTTTGTGATTCAGCTCTTTTGTTATGAATGATTCTTTCTTTCTCCTGTAGTGAAATTTTATGATTGAATAGAATAACTCTTTGCTAGGTTTCGCTTCTGATGCCTTGACTTCAATGGGCGAAAACAACTTAGTTCCAGATGTTCCTGCAACTGTTGCAGCCGTTAAGAACCCTACTTCAAAGATAGTGTATGATGAATACAATCATGAGCGATTTCCTCCGGGTGATCCCAGCAAGCGTGCATTTGCCTATTTTGTCTTGTCAGGCGGTCGGTTTGTCTATGCTTCTTTGATTCGCCTCCTTGTTCTCAAGTTTGTTCTTAGCATGTCAGCCAGTAAGGATGTTCTTGCCCTGGCCTCACTTGAGGTTGACCTCTCAAGCATTGAGCCTGGTTCTACTGTGACGGTTAAGTGGCGTGGAAAACCAGTCTTCATCAGGCGACGAACTGAAGATGATATTAAGATAGCAAATAGCGTCGACATTGGATCTCTTCGTGACCCACAGCAGGATGTCGAAAGAGTCAAGGATCCAGAATGGCTTATCGTGATTGGTGTTTGCACACATCTTGGTTGCATTCCCTTGCCAAATGCTGGTGATTTTGGTGGGTGGTTTTGCCCGTGCCATGGTTCCCATTACGACATCTCCGGTAGGATCCGTAAAGGACCAGCGCCATACAATTTGGAGGTACCCACCTATACCTTTTTGGATGAAAACAAGCTTTTGATTGGTTAAGAAATCAAACTCTTTTTCTGGGTTTGTAGTAGTGGTTTGGAACAATCATCTATGATAATGTCTTGAAGATTTGTTGCAGGCATTTTATTATTTTT
Organism: Cucurbita pepo subsp. pepo; assembly: GCF_002806865.2. Taxonomy (NCBI): domain Eukaryota; kingdom Viridiplantae; phylum Streptophyta; class Magnoliopsida; order Cucurbitales; family Cucurbitaceae; genus Cucurbita; species Cucurbita pepo. The sequence continues at coordinate 16,447,410 of NC_036638.1, forward strand.
CTACTCAAATTCTGATTTGATGTTTATGTTATGAGAAAACTGTAACTCCCGTATATTGGTGGTGCATGAATGCATCTGAATAAGTTGCTTTGCTTGAATGGGGTGTTTCCCCCATGAAGTAAGATCTTCTGATTTTGGGAATAGACTTGATAGTGAAATGGAAACTAAAATTTCTTTGTATGATTTGTATCTACAATTGCTATACAAGTCTACAAAATTTTCTTCAGTTGAGCAGATTTAATTTTAAATTTTATTTTCGAGTTCTAATAACATGTGAGGTGGATGGATTCGAACATTTGGTTGCATCTCATTTGGATTGATCGATTGATTGAGTTTTTGAACTTTAGCAATTGATGTAACTCATGAGGATTTCTTCAAACTATATGGTAAACAGGACAACGAAAAAAAAATCATTGCTAATAAGTGCGTTCGTATTACTTGACGAAGTAGTGCTTTATCGAGGTTTCTGCTTTTTCTATACATGTTTGTTTCTCTTCCTCTTTGGCTCTTCTTATCATCACGGTTTTTGTTTTATTTTCTTCTGGCTTTTCTTGTGTATTATCCGAAATAGTCAATTCTGTTATGTGTTTTTCCATATTGAAGGTCTAAAAAGCGTTTTTATTATTCTGAGAATATGAAAAGAACGTACATTTGCTTGAAGTGTCAAAGACAACACGCATAGAGCCTTTAATTATGTTTCGACGAAAATTCGATAGTTGGAAATACTGTATCAAAATAATTTTTTCTAATGTTTTGTTAGAATTATCAAGATATCAATATATCAATATCTTGTTATATATATATATTTATTTATTTATTGTAAAAACAAAAACCATATGCATTGAATAACTGTTTTTGAGGGAAAATAAAATAAAATAAATCTAGAGAAATGAAAAAGGAAAGTTGAAAGAGATAATTTTTAGAGTGAAAAAAAAAAGATTAAATGAGAAAAAATGTCGTAGTGAGAGGAAATTCAGGTAGAATTATTAAGAAAAATATTTAAAATATATCGGAAAAAAAATGAATTTAATATTTATAATAATAGGGAAAAATCAAAATGAATTTAATTAATAAATAAAAGGAATAAGCCTATTATTCCTATTCAAATAAAAAAAATTAAAATTAAAATTCACATTGACTGGTTATCAAAAACTGGTCCGAACAACTCTAATAGAATTTATAGTCCAACCAACTCAACCCATACTTCTTAAAAGGTTGGATTAAGTTGTCGATAAAAAGTTATACTTATCTATTAATATCGCTCATCATAATAATATTATTATAAATAATAAAATTTTTTTAATATTTATTATATTTGAAGGATGGAATGGTAAATTATTATAAATAATAAATTTTTTTTAATATTTATTATATTTGAAGGATGGAATGGTAAATTATTATAAATAATAAATATTTTTTAATATTTATTATATTTGAAGGATGGAATGGTAAACTATTTTCCGGATGTGAAGAAAAATTATTAGTGAGCCGAGCCGAGCCGAGCCGAAAAGTAAAATACACACGAGTTTAACGGTTCCGAACAACGTCTGCATCTCTCTCTTCTTTCAATGGCCATTGGGTCTCTGTTTCAGTGCCTCTCTCTATCTCTCGCAGTTCAGCTTCCGCAATATTCTGGATAACCCAAAACCCTATCTCTCACTCGTTCACGCTTCCGCTCTACTTCTTCTTTTCATCGATTACACTTTTCTATCGTTTTGTTTCAGAATTCTCATCCATTCTTCACTGCGGTTTCTTGCACTTTTCCATGTTTTTGCGGCGATAGGAGCTTCGTTTTGAGAATATTCAAGGTTTTCTCAATCTTTATGTTTCTTTCTGTTGCTCCGACTGTGGGGTTTTTTGTTTTAATTCTAGTGAGTGTTTCTTTTTCTTGTTTTTCCTCTAGTTGCATTGCTCTGACTCTTAATGCGACCTCTTTGTTTTTCTATTGGTGTGGAATTTGTTTTTGGTTGTAGGCTGAGGCTTTGTTGTTGTTGTTGTTGTTTTTTTATGAAGAGGAGGAAGAAGGCTTTTGGTTTGTAATTTGCTAGGTTATTTTTTGATGGGTTTGATTGGTGGTGTTTATGTATTGTTGTTATTAGGAATATTGATTCATGGTTTGTGTATTGTTTGTCAATGGAGGTTGAAGGCTACTGAGAATTGCATTTTGAATAGATTATTTTTTGTTCTTCGAACTGTTAAATCCATGTTTTTTCTTAAAGTTTTTCCCCATGATTGTTCAAGTGAGGTTTTCTGTACTTGGTATGAATTCAATGCTTGTTTGTAATATAACCATTTTGATTGACATGTGCTACGATGAGAATAAAAGGTTTATCACTTTTCATTTTTGATATTTTAAAAATATGGTATGCTAGTGATCATCTAATCTGTGAAATAAAATTGAAAATTTAGAGGGCTAATTGGCTGCCTGAAATTGGATGTTACATTTGATCAATAAACGACATTTTAAAAAATGTTTTCAATTGAGTTTATGTTTCTCTACTTAAGATTGTATATGGCTGTAATATGTTCTCTCTATGACATGGGATGTTATGCCAGTTACTAGTTAAAGAATAGTTTGATCTTGGGAAGGATTTTGAAGCCCCATCCCTGAAATTAACTTAGGCTTGATGATTCTACAGTATTGAAAGGTTCACTAGTTGATTCATTTTTCAGGCCTCTCATAAAAGTCGTAGCTGCACTATCTATGTGCTAGTATGTTGTCTTCCTGCAACTTGTTCTGATACTTGATTAATGGCGGCCAATCAACGGAGAAAAAAATTGAGTTCTGCCAGTGTAGTCAGTCACAGTACGAGGGATTCATATAGAGTTAGAAAAAAGAATTTTGCATTGCCGCACAGTGATGCAAACTTGAGATCCCATATTACTCTGGTATGGGATGGGAGTAAAAGAAGAGTTGTTTCTAAAAGGGAACAAGTTGGCATAAGTTGGAGAAAATTAAGACCATTTCTTGATTCAGTTTCCAATAAACACAGTATCTTAGCTGACGTTTTTGATGTTCCTCGTGAGATTTTTGAGTTGAAAAATTTATCAGAAGTCCTTTCACTTGAGGTAGCAATATTTTTGCGGTCAGGCCTTGTTATTTGTATCGAAGTATCGCTTTCCCTTCTGTATTTCTTTTTATTCATTTGGCCTTGAATTTATTTCAGGTTTGGCAGACACATCTTTCAGAAAATGAGAGAAACGATCTGAGGAGGTTTCTTCCTGAAGAACAAGAAAATGAAACTGATGTGATGGAAGCATTGTTTTCTGGGGATAATTTTCACTTTGGAAATTCCCTTGTTAAATGGCGAGTTTTTCTTTCTTTCTTCTTCTTCTTTTTTATTTTATAAATAACAAACAAACACTTCCATTAAAAAAAATAAATAAATAATACCATCAACTGGGCTGGGACAGCCTAATGCACAAATGGACAACAGCTTTAATTGGAGGGATCTTGATGGCTATGAAGTAACTGTTGTTTATCAAAATATGTCTTGCAGGGAGTCTTCACTTTGCTCTGGTGCCCTGCACCCCGATGCAGTTCTTCAAGATGAACAGTGTTTAATGACAGCTAAAAAGTCGTATTCCTGTGAGTTACAGAAGTATCATAACAAGTAAGAAGTGTACTGAATGTTCAATCTGTAAAATTGCCATTTTTAACTTTATGATTTCAGCACTGTATTCTTAACTATTTGAAATATCACTATGATTTCAACAATTTATTCTTAACTATTGAAATATCTCTATTTTCTGTACGCCTTTCAATGGTGTTTACTATAAACTGAAGCATGTTGTTGCTAATACTGGTTCCTACTTGTGGCAGTATGATTGAATATCTGCAGAAACTGAAGGATCGATGTGCAAACTGCAAAGATCCAGAGAAGGAAATCATACATCCAACATGGAGGTTACCTTTTCTTTTTTCTTCTTTCAAACTCATAATTTTGGACCTTTTGCACTGATAGAGTTTGAACATCAGCTTGGACAATATTCTGCATATTGTTGTAATGAAGGATATTTAAAGCTGGTAGCTGGCATATAGAATTGCTTCATCTCTTTAATTGTTCTCCCGATTATTTTCAATTGCATTACACTTTAGCGGTTATTGCTTATAAATGACCAATTTTTAAAACATACTGTTGATTTCTTTTCAGTCGTCCGCACATTTCTTGATTTTTTGATTGATGGTCAAGGTTAGCATTCAATAATAAATCTTGGAATGGAAAGAAGTTAATTAGTAAATATTTTAATTTGGATCCTGCCTGCCAATTGTATCCATTTAAACAGAATGCCAAAGTATTTCTTGTCAAACGAAAAAAATTCAGAATTCAAAATAGGCTGGTGTGGTTTTTTATTTGATCAGGAAAGAAAACGAAAAAAATTCAGAATTCAAAATGCACTTTAAGCAGGTCAAGAAATGCAGAAAGGAGAGTCTCCACCCAAGTGAATGAGTCCAGATTTGACTATCACAAGGATAATGCGATAGCTACATCAGAGTCTGGTTCATGGGCTGCAGAGGAGAAAGCATGTAGCAGTGATAACAGACTTCATTCATGAAGGGTAGAGTACTTTCCGAACGGTAATTTAGCTTGGCATTCTGGAATATGCATGAGGCATATTGATCCATTCTTTATATAGGCTGGTGTTTATGAATTCTGAAGGAATGAATCTGTTTGTGGTTCTTCATATGAGATTAGTGGACGCTTGTATGGTTTATCCATCGTTCCTTTTAGTTAGGGATAGTTTCTTCAAGGTATCACGATGTTTTTCTGCTATCAGTTGTGAATAGGTTGTATAGGTGCACATCATGTTTTTCTTTGTAATCTCTATTTGAGAGGCAATTTCTCTATATTAAATATGCGTTTTGTTCTGTTGACTGTTTATTAGTTTTTATGATTAACAGGATGTGTTCTGTCGACTATTTATTAGTTTTTATGATTAACAGGGTGTGCACTATTCTGGTCTAAAAACAGGTTGTGCAGTCGAGAATACAAGCAAAAAAGATGCAGAACTTCATCAACTCCTATAGATGATATGCTTAATGTGGGAACTAGACCTGAGGTCAAGCTACAAAAGCGCAACATCCAGTGTAGTGATGGTTCCAAATATATGTCATATTTCAAGGTTAGGTGCTTTTTTATTTCTTTCATTTTGCTTGAAATGAATAGAATAATATCATTGGGAGTTTTGGGATAATACTATGTTTGGGTTTCTCTCCTTGGAGCTTTTGTCTTAGGAGTTCTGTAATTATTCTCCATTTATATGTGTTAGTTTTTTATTTTCTTTCATTAATTCAAAGCTTCGTTTCTCATAAAAAAGTATTAAAATGCCCAAAACATTAAGAGGGAAATAAAGTCTATAGGATGTTGGACTTTTATAAATGCCCAAAACATTTATTAAAGTGCCCAAAACATAGTTATAACACATTTCTGTTATGTTGATGATTAAAAGTTATGGTTTAACAGACTTCATGAAAATCTGGTTATTTTCTTTTTATGAATTTTTCTCCTTTTGACAAGAGGGACAAGTTTTGGTACTTGGGCGTGATTTGATGTCAATTTCTTGTTCACACACTTCAGATTAGCAAGAAGCAGCTTGACCTCGTGAAGAACATGAAGCAATCTGGATCCCTTGACCAAGTTTTAGGTGACATGGAAGCTTTTAATGTACAACCATATGAAGTATTTGTAGAGGAAGAACGAAAGAAGTTGCATGAGCACTGGTGAGAGCATATGTGAAGTAACGTATTTATTGTTATACCAAATTGAATGTTTCATTCTGTCTCCCTCATTTAATAGTTTCTTTCTTTGCATAGGGTGCAATTATCAAAAGTTCATCTCCCAGTTGCATATGCAAATTGGAGAGAGACTCGTTTACAGAGACGGAAAGTAACCAAGGCCTTGGAGCAAGATCTGAACGACAGGCAAAAATTGCTGATGGTGCTTAACAATTCTGCTTCTTTCTTCTCTCTCATTTATTTTCCTCTCTTTGTTCAAGTGTTTGGTCATCGTTGTATGCAGTCTTGCTAGTTCATATTACCTGTACTCGTTTTGCTAGGATGTGGACACTGAAAGCCATGATAGCATGCTTCGAGACCAAATGGATACTGAAGAAACAGATCAAATGGATAGGGAAGAAACAAGGAATGAACCTATTGAAAAATCAATTTCTGGTTCCCAAAGTTGTCAATCCTCAAAGCAGGTCAATGGTGGGCTGGAGACCTACAGAAATTCTGATTCTGAAAACCACGACACCCCAAATTCTGGTGATGCTCATCTTGAAGAATCTGGAATATCAAGAAACAGGAATGCTATAGAATGCTCAGCCAGTCAGGGAGAGTCCTTACATTCTATTGGTGATGTTCACCCAGAACCAAGCATGCCAAAGAATTACCACAGCTCTGCTACCAGCCATGATTATGCAACATCTATTAGTGTTTTGTCTCTTGCAAATTCTCATGCTGATGAAGAGCGAAAAACAAACGTTTTCAATGTTGAACCTGACATGCCTGCCAGAGGTATTGCTAAAAGTTTGTTGCCAAGACAATCAGATGACGGCTCTTCTGTGAAATCTGGCTTACATGGTCTGGATATTGGGAAAATTTTGTTGCCTAGACAATTGGATAATGGCACTTTTGTGGAACGTGATTCGCATGGCCGAGATATTGGAAATATTTTGTTACATAGCGGATCAGACGATAGCACCTTTTGTTCTTATGGAAACCAAGGTAAAGTTATTGGAAAACATATGTTACATAGACATTCTGACAATGACACCCTTAGTTATGAAAATCAAGGTAAGGATGAGTTACTTCATTCCGTGTTTAACAGACGGGGAGTAGCAGCTCCTCTGTCCTTCCATCGTGAGGAGAGGCACTCGGGTTTAGATTTCCAGCCATCGAACCACGACTTGATAGAAGAGAATCGATATTCTAGACATTTCCAGGAGCAACCAGATTTATCCGTGCCTTTGCAGCAAAGAAGAAAGGAAGACAAGCAAGTTTACTTGCAACATGGTGTTCCTGAAAACATTTATCCTGAAGGCAACAAGTATATAATCCCAACACAGCAACAGTTACCCTCATCTGTAATGCAGGACTGGACGGTGAACTCGGTTCCCATGTCTACTCATATCCATTCTCATACCATGAATGCTGGAAGTTTATTAGGCGATAATTGGTTTCCGGGAGAGCATCAAGTCCGTGGAGGGTTTACTACGGGGTCAGATGGTGTCATAGTCCCAAATCAGAATATTGGCAGTGGAAACAGCAGCACAGATCAAACCTTATTCAGTGTTCTATCTCAAGGTAGTCAATTCTGTTCCCCTTTTCATTCAATGGGCTCGAACAGACAATTCATTTCCCCAAGGAACCATGGAATGTTGCACGAAGGAAATCCCATGATCGGTAACGTTCTACCAAAAGTATCAAACTCACTCGACTACTTGGGAGGGCATGAAATACCATCCCAGGGTATGAACTGGGTAGGCATGAGGCATCAGAATTCCAATTTGACTGATCCAATGGAGAAACCATACTTGAGATCATGGAATCAATGAGGAGAAATCTGTGGCCATTTTGTTTCCCTATAAGGGACAAAAAAGAAAACGTCGTGGATGTTTCAATGAGAGCTGGTTTTGTGTAATACAAGATGGTAGACTGCTATATATACCCAATTCATACAGGAAGAGAAGCAACCAACACCATGTACATATTTAGATGTTAGATGAGCAGCTGGAAGGAAGAAGAAATTTTGAAGCGATGGAAAGATCCAGGTCAAAATGATTGTTCCTGGTAAGGTAAATTTTTGTAGCTTGTTCATTTATTCTTAGTTCTTCTATCTGTTCTGTTGCTTAGAAAGATGATTTCAATAATTTTGGAGGCTACAAAGCCATCTATGAGGCCAATGCTTAAAAGGGATGATTCTCCTGATTGTTTGCTTTGATCTGTGGTTTATTAAGTTGTTGATTATTTTTCTGAGGACACTGATTGCTGCTCTGCTGAGTTATGGTTTGCTTAGTTTGAGAGGGATGGTATATTTCTTTTTTCTTTTCTGAAGATAACATTTACAAATGAGGGGAGAATTCAAACATACTATCCATTAGGAAGAGACACTAAATCCTATTTGAACTATGTTTAGAGGTTGGCAACATGTATTGGTATTGAAATGCGAGCAAGGCATCGAGATTTGAGTGATATCGCTGTTGATATACTTATTTATTTAAATTGAATTTCAAACACAATGTTCTCTTATTCTACCGTGGTTAGAAATATTCATCTTACTTACGAAGACTTAGCTCGAATGTTACATAGCATGGTCATTTAAACAAGAAATTATTTTCTTTCTTCAAAAGATTTTTCTCTCATAAAAACATAACTGGTGATGGGGATTATATTATCTTCCTCCAACCCTGAAAATATTGAAATTCAAATTTCTAGAAAGTATGTATTTTTCTATGAAATGTTATTAGGTTAATTGAGATGTTTTGACTTTTTATAATATAGAAATTATATTGGAAATTAAAAAAATGAAAATTATCTAGAAAGAAATATTTTAAGAAATTCTTGAGATAGAATGTTCTAAAAAAAATTAAGTTCTTACAAAAAAAAAAGAACATTGAAGAAAGGACAGCAACTTGATATGTTTTACTTTTAACATCTCATGTCGACAAAAAAAAGCAAAAAATACTTAAAAGAGACATACAGGTTTATGTTAATGTTATTTACTACAATGCTTCGTGTAAATTATCTAATACATTTGTTTTATATAGTCATACCTCTCCCTAAACATTAAATCAAAAAGGCCTTTTGTAAGGATCATGAATAACACGTCCATGTCGTAAATTTCAAACATCAACAAAATTGTCTCTACAAAATTGCAAGCGAACAAAATTTTGCTTTACGAGATCTCTTAAGGAGTTTCAATCAATGTATGCAACTGCAATAGCAAATCCTGATCGATTCTTTTACAAAAACACATGGACAAATAAATTTGTTCATCAACTACTAAAACCACATCTAAATCTAAATCCAAGTTCACCCAAAGGAGCAAAAGCCCCTAAAAGCTGTCTAGCTTAAACACACCTCTATTAAAATAAATAGCAAAAAAAAAAGGTAGAAATCGCCTCACAAGGTGAAACAATCCATTTTCGCTTTCAGCTGGTCTCGTTGAGGTTCAAAGAATCAATTTCCTATGCAAGAACAGAAAAATATTGACCAGTATCAACTACATGTGAAAATAAAAAATTGTATCTCTATAGCTTAGGTTGGCAACGGGTTTTATCATAATACAATTTTCTTATCTATGGAAGCTACACCTTCGTGAGGGAACACCCATAACTCCCATCTAATTTCAGACTTCTAATCCTCTTGCTAGGGATGCATTCTAAACGTTAAAACCAAATCATTCTACCATTTACCACAAAGCACCAAATTACCAAAGCCAAATCAGATGACTACAAACTATGGCGCTCCCGTCTCTGCAGTTGTTTTGGCCTTTCGTGCCCGTTTTCGTTTACGAGTCCTTTTAGTAGTATTATCATCAGCCTTCTGCAGCATAAGATAGAAAATTCAATCATGACCCAGAAGCACAAATAGGTATTAAGACAAAGCATTGAAATAAAATGCATAGAAGATAATTATATTGTGGTTAGGAAGTAAGATGTAATTAAAGAAAAAGTAACAGTTTGTTTTCATGCTATCTCATGATGAAAAAACAAAAGAAAAGCATACTTGAAGATGATTTCCTTGGATTGGGACATGAATTTTCAAGAATATTTCAGACTAATCTCTAGACTTTCAAACTTCTTCTATTTTAGTCCCGAAGCTTTCGAAGTGATCGTTTTGCCTTCGAACTTCCCCTTTTTTTCTTTTTGTCTTTAAGCTTCAAAATGTAAATTATAGTTCCTAGACTTCAAGAGGTAATCACTTTGATTCTTACCGTTTTTTTTTTTTTTTTTTTTTTTTTTTGGTTTAGACAGGAATTTTATTTCTTGAGTTTCTTTTGCTTTTAATAAGTATTGGCTGGGTATTAAATCGAAAAATGGTTTTTTTTTCTAAGCTTAAGGACTAGAAATGGTATTATTCATACTATACTAGTTTAAGGACAGACATAAGTAAGAAAATAATATAACTCAACAAATTTCAGTTACGACTTATGTTCCCAATTCTTAGCTTCCTTCGCCCAATCGAATAGCATCTTATCTCCCATTTGTTTTCCATTGGTTTTCATTTCATTCAATGAATTATTGAATCCTATCAAATAATAATAATACAAAAAACAGAATGAAGTGCAATGCAATCATGCAACAATAATTTGAAATTATAGAAGATGCAAACTACCTTCTCTGAAACTGGATGTTGGTTTGGATCGACCTTTTTCTTCTTCTTCAGACACGAAAGAGGGTTTGGACCCTGCTTTTGTGGAGAGAATAGAAAATGAAAGTGATTAAGAAACTTGGTCTGACCGATCAATATAATCATCATATAATAACTAAGAGCAGCAACAGAATGGTACCCTGAATAGTGTTATGTAGAAAAAGAAAAAAAAAAAAAAAAAAAAAAANAAAAAAAAAAAGAATGACACCATAAATATAAATAATAAATAGCAGTGCTTCATTGTAGGAGTGTTCATATGATCCAAGAACCCAACCAACCTAGACTACCCAACCCAAACCGTAAAAGTTGGGTTAGATTAGATTTGTTTCTGATTTGGGTTGGGTTGAGTTTTTAGAAAACTGAAACTTCGAGTCAATTTGCAGGTTGACATTTTTGTTTGTTTGGGAACCCGAAAATAGGGTTACAACCCAACACAACTTATCCTACTTTTAAGATTATTCAGATTGCCCACCAACCCAACCAACCCAAAATTTTAGGTTGGTCCAAAAAGTTTTCCCAACTCAACCCATGTACACCCCCCTCACTGCACATTTATTAAATAACAAACATCACTATGAAATCCTTCAGCATCGAACATTGCAATCAAAATAGCTGAAAGGAATTTCACAAAAAACCAGCTTATCTCTTATCCGATAACTCTAGTCAAGTGACTAGAAAATCCTAGAGCATGCATGCAATTGAAAATAGGAAGGATCAAATGAAAATGTACATGTCAAGAAGGAAAACATAAGTTTTCATTAATGTGATAAAAAAAAAAAAAATCTTGGCTTTGTATCTTAAATTACTTTCTTATCATCTGCAAGTGTCGGAATGAATTAAGAGTCAGAAGAGTTGCTTTCTATATACAATCAACATAAAATGTATTGGGCAAAATCAGAGGAAATACAACAACTTAGGGGCAGGTGAAAAGAGAATACCCTCCCAAAGGACGCAATTGCAAAATAATAATAATATAATAATAATAATAATAATAATAATAATAATAAATCAATCAGAATATAAACGCAATTAGGTCATTACAAAAAATTATTTATAACTATGAACCCACCAAGAGCCAATAAGCAGAAAAGTCCCTAAAAAAGAAAGAAAATCAGTAAACTCATCCTCAAAACATGCATTCATAGTCGAACGAAAATTCTTCTGTGCAATTCCTTTAGAAAACAGACTAGGGTCCAATGCACTCCCCTAAAAAATAATATAAGAACTACAGACTATTCCTTCCACGGCATTTTAATATAGAAAGCTCAAGATAGGACCAAAACATCAAAGTTACAAGTTAGTAATAATGCAAAAATGAAGCACAAAACCAAGTCTACAATAAAGAGAAAATGTTATCATGGAAAAATACCTTTGTTTTCTTTCTCTTAAATTGAGGTCTATCCTTCAAATCATTTAAATTTCCTTTCTTTTTCTTTTTCTTTTCCAAAACCTGCATCTCTGAAATTTTGTCTACCAGATCTCCATCTTCGTTAGTTTTCTCAGTTTCCTCTTCGTCGTCCTTCGTTACTTTCCGTAACAAATTAAGTTCGACCTCAGAAATATGCGATCTTTTTTCTTCCGAAGATTTAACAAATTGGCGTTCCAAGGCAGTTGGTTGCTCCATGAAAAGTGCATTTCTCAAACCAAATATAAGTGGGACCCCAGGTATCTGCAAACGTATACAAAAGAATTAAGCAAGCAAGTTTAAGATTTCAGCCCTTCAGAAAACCATCCATACAAGCAGGCATGGATAAGTCAATCTAAACATAATAAAAAATAATGGCCAACAATAACAAAAATACCAGTCCAAACATACATAGTTAGACTTCCAAGATAACTTCTAACCAAGTGCATATGTTAAAAAGGTAGAAACTAGAAACATTTCATAACTAGGAAGTTGGAAAAAGATAATAAGCTCTTGAAGCAAACGAAAAGAGTATAGATGCAATGGAAAATTAATAATTTTGGGATCAATTCATTAAATAAACTAACCTCTTGAAGCTGCTTCTTAAGATCAGTATCTTGGGTGGCAACAAAAAAATGCTCCGCATTTGATTTACCAATCACCTCCATGATACATGTCACAGCATGCTTTCTTATCTCATGGTCACATCTGACGCAAAAATATAATTTCAACTCAGAAAAGATGGAATTGAACAAGAAAATACAATTACACTACCTCATAGCAACCAACGCTAATACCACAAGAACATGACAAAGTCAAGAATCGATGATCATGAAAAGAAGCTATTCAAGTTAAGAAGGGAAATAATAAGATAAGTCCGTGTCTGACCTTGCAGTAGACAGATTACTAGCTGCCTCAAAAGCTTTAGAGTAGGATGGACCAAGGGCCTTCAATTCTAAGAGTACACATCTGCAAACCAATGAGATAATGAAAAACAACAGGTCAAATGGGCGTAGGAAGAAACATACTATGATTGATTCAATAAAGAAAACACACCTAGTGGTGAAAACCTTGACTCGGCCACCAAGAACTTTAGCAAGGGCAGCATCGGCCGGCAATATTTGATTGGAGAGAAGATGGTGGACAAAAGTTCCGTCACACAAGACTTTAAACGGCTCCCTGAATCCAAAACATGTAGTGTAGAATCTCACAGCTTTCCGATGACGCTTTTGCTTTTTGAATCTCATCTAAACATATAACCAAAAAAACAATTGAAATATACGTTCCAATATGAAAGAAGACATGGTAGAATAAATCATTCCATCACTAAGATCAACAAAATTCACGTTAGAAGAAATTGATTGTAACTAACCTATGATTTAACAAAAAATCACTCCATTACAAAACCAGTACATGAAAATCATGCTTCAAATTAAAAATTGTAGATTAACATAAATAAATAAAAAATCCTGATAGGAAAAATTAATTGTCATGAACGTTTGAGATAACACAAATCACTGCATTACAACATCAGTAATCTTCAGGTATAATAAATATCTTCCTGTGATTAAACTCAAATCATGATTGAAATAAGAAACTATAGATTAGGAAGAGATTTAACGGAAAAATACCCTGAGAACAAGGAGAGCTTATTCTGGTACTTGCGATTCTCGATTGCAGCAACTGTTTTCGTGGTATTGCCTAGTCCGGGAAACCTTCGGTTGCAGCAGACAAAGAAGAAGAGAAGAAAGCAAAGTGGCAGTGGAGGCGTCACCGGCGTGCGGCGGCGGAGAGAAACATAAATCAGAGAGTGAGCAGAGAGATGACCGAAACTTAAACCTCGGGTTGCTTGTTCATCCTAGCCCAACCCATAGTAGGGCATCTGGATTTTCCTTTTTTATTTTCACTTTTAATTTTAATTTTAATTAGAATAATCTTTTTTTTTCCGCCCTCTACCTATTATTATTATTATTATTAATTTTTATTTTTCATTTTTTCATTTTTTACGGTCTTTTTTTTTGTTTGTCCTAATTTTCTAATTTTATCAATTTAATTAAATTAAAACTTAGAGATGAAAATAGAATTTATTCAAAAATATAAATTTAAAATTTTGTAATATTGCTAAGCCATATATGTATTCATGAAAGTTATGTTTATGAAAGAACGAATGTATTCATGAAAGTTATGTTTATGAAAGAACGAATGTATGACGTGCATCATAGTTTATGTCATGATTTAAATCTAAGTATCTCATGCATTTTTGTATGTCATGTACACAGAGATATTTCTCCATTATGATGACGTCAAATGCGTACATTACAATATTTATGTATGTCATGATTTATGCAAACTCTTTTTCCTCCTTCGCTCCGGTAGCATGAGCTTGTACTAGCTGAAGGCCAGGCCCAAGTACTTATACGCCCGCTTGGAAAAGAGAGTTCAAGAAAACATTTTTATGAAAGACTGCTTGTGTATACTCAAGTCACGTGCTACTTTTATTTTACTTTTATTTTTTAGGTAAAGGTAAGACAATCCTTATCCGCCTGCCTCTATATACTCAAGTCACATACTACTCTTATTTTCTAGGTAAAGGTAAGGCAATAAGTCACTTATTTTCTAGGTAAAGGTAAGGCAATAAGTCACGTATTTTCTATTTTCTAGGTAAGGCAATAAGTCAAGTCACGTGCTACTCTTATTCTCTATTTTCTAGGTAAGGCAATAAGTCAAGTCAAGGCAACAAGTCAAGTCACGTGCTACTCTTATTCTCTATTTTCTAGGTAAGGCAATAATATTCTGTCACGTGCTACTCTTATTCTCTATTTTCTAGGTAAGGCAATAATATTCTCTATTTTCTAGGTAAGGCAATAAGTCAAGTCACGTGCTACTCTTATTCCCGTGCTACTCTTATTCTCTAGGTAAATGTAAGCTACTCTTATTCTCTAGGTAAATGTATATTCCCGTGCTACTCTTATTCTCTAGGTAAATGTAAGCTACTCTTATTCTCTAGGTAAATGTAAGGCAATCATTATACGACAGCATATAGTAGAGACCATACAACCGAATTATATAAACGTTTAAGTCCATGACATCATTTACGAAATATTTTAAAACTTTATTTTTAATAATTTATTTCATTTAAGTCCATGACATCATTTACGAAATATTTTAAAACTTTATTTTTAATAATTTATTTCATATAAAAGATTAAAATATTTTAAATAATATTTCGATCCCAAAATAGATCTTATGAGTTTAACCAATTAAACCTAAATAAGAGCCGAGCCGAACATAGGCGCTAATTCATTAGGTTCAACTCACGAAACAAACACCCGTTAACGAACCGTGAATAACTCGAGGTCATTCCGGGATCGATAAATGAAAATTATAAATTATAAATAAAAAATAATAATAAAAAAAAGAATGATTCAGCTGTTTCTTTTTTTATACACTTACAACAGCTGAGCTCTGTTGCTCATATTTTCTGATGTGGAGGGAAATTTAAAAGGGAATTTAATATTTAAAAATAAAAATAAAAATAAAAATAAAAATAATAAAGAACTAAACATAAACAAGCCTGTGTTTTCCCTTTTTACTTTGTGGCTTTGAACAACTGACTTCCAAGAGTAACCGTTGGACTCCCTTCTCCCATCACTGTTGTCAAGTTCATCTCCTTCTCCAGTATCCTTTCAAGCTCCATCACCACATAGCTCATCACCGGCCGCCTCTCGCTCGAGTACCCGACGCATTGAGCGATCAAATGCATCACTTCACCCATACCTTCCTCCGTGAAGCTCTTCTTCCCCAATCTCGGATCCATAACGCTACCAATATCGTTCTTTTTCGGATTGCTTTGTATCTTTCAAATAGGTATGGAACGTAACACGGTTTCAGAATTCGATAAACGCAAAAGATAGCAAGATAAACGAGAATAGTGTCCTATTTGCAACCCGAATGCCATATACTAGACCTATGTGAACTAGTAGGGTCCGTATTGCTTTCATTAACCTTCGACTTCTTTCCCGAGGCCGGAGTCGTATTGAGAAAAGCAAACCATGTCCAAAAGTTAACAAAAACGTCTATAAATACGAGAATAATGTCCTATTTGCAACCTGGATGCCATATACTAGACCTATGTGAACTAGTAGGGTCCGTATTGCTTTCATTAACCTTCGTTCTCTTTCCCGAGATCGGAGTCGTATCGAGAAAAGTAAACCATGTCCAAAAGTTAACAAAAACAATGTCTATAAAAACGTTCGACCGATACCGAGATTATTTAGAGCAAGACAATGATCAGTTCGACTATGAGCTTTTGAGTAGAGAAAACGACTTACCCAATCAACCAGAGTATAATTTGGATTGGAAACAGGTGCATCCGACGCTTTTTGACCGCTTAACAACTCCAAAAGGAATACGCCGAAACTATATACGTCGCTCTTTTCAGAGAATTGTCGAAACTCTTTTACCCTACAAAAGAGGACGGAAGATGAAAAATACGAACGAATAGAACATGCAGTGTTGATATCGATTGTAGAAAGTTTTAGAATGAATACTCGGGAGCGAGGAATATCTCATCCGTTGTTGCTCGAGACGATGATTCTGAAATGCTAGATCGTCCCATGACATTGTGAAGTCCTGCATCGGCCACTTTAGCTATAAAGTTCTCGTCTACGAGTACGTTGGACGTCTTAAAGTTTTTGTGTATCAAACGCGGGGTAATGGAGTGAAGATGCGACAGACCTGCATAAGATAATCGGGTTACGTAACCGAGGGACGAGTTCGTTGTAAGCATTCATAGATAAGAATTTGGTTTCACCATTTGATATATTCGATGATTAGTCAATCTACAAGAGATCACCTTTAGCTGCCCCCAGAGCTATTGCGAGTCTGATCTTGAATTCGAGCCTCTCAGCCGAACGCTGCTCGGTGCCTGCAAACACCCGTGCTCTTTAAGAAATAGAGCTTTTGCACGTAGGAACCATAAAATTTTCGCTAGGCAGCTGGATGGACCATTACCATATAAGTGGCTAGAAACGCTTCCGTTCGGTATGTAATCGAAGATGAGAAACTGTAGATTGTTTTCCTGGCAGTAGCCTAAAAGAGTTACGAAATTTCGATGTCGAATAGACGAGAGGTAGTGTACCTGATAGTAAATGAAATAAATTAGATCGAAACATGAACTGAACATCGATGCAAGTACCGTCCCTTCCTAGATGAAAGGGAGCCGATCACTAACTAGTAAGGCAAAATGAGCAACTAAAGAGAACATCAACCCGAACCCAACGCTAACAAATATTGTCCTCTTTGAGAGGAAGCCCGAACGGAAAAGCCCAAAGAGAACAATATCTACTAGCAGTGAGCTTGGGCTGTTACAATATGTGAATGTCAAGTGAAACTCGCAAGCAGATCTTATCTTCTTTGGGCTTTCTTTGAGGGGTGGCTTTCCCGTTCGGGATTCCCCTCAAGGTTTTTAAAACGCATCTTAAAAACCTTGAAGAGAATCCCGAACGAGAAAGCCCAAAGAGGACAATATCCGCTTGCGGTAGGCCTAGGCTGTTAGTTTTGCATTAATCAATACGTGATGATCTCAAAAGAAAAAACAGGTGCGGTAGAGTATGATTTGCATTAATCAATACGTGAAAGAAAAAACAGGTGCGGTAGAGTATGAAATTCACGTGTCGAGTTAATACTTCGAGAGACGAGACTTTAACGACCTCGTGATCGTTGGGGGGGGGNTGTTGAAGACAACAAATGAAGATTACCTCATCCACAAAGTCCTGGCTAGGCGCTCCGTGCCGTTTTTTGATAGCGACGAACATCCCATTGTGAAGCATGCCTTTATAGACCTCCCCGAACTTCCCTTCAGCAATCAAGTTCTTGTCGCTGAAATCATTAGTGGCTAACGCCAACTCTGCCATCTCGAAACGCCTAGCATCCCGTAGAGACAACTCGATCCCGACATGTCTTCCCACTACAAGTAATCAAAAAACACAACCAGCTGATGATAGATTAAACTACGTGTGCTAATCGATAACTCGAGCAGCGAAGACGAAACCAATACCTTGAATAGAAGGATCCGAAGAGCCAGTCTCCGATGTTCTTGTAGCGTTTCTCGAGCGAGCTAAGAATCTTATAAGCACAATAATCAATCCCACCAATGCCACAGCTCCTGCAGAACCTCCTAATATTGCTGCTAGGATCCTTGACATCTCATGTGAGTTCTTCCCTTCACCGTTGATGCTTTTTTACAGTATAACAATGACTATACACACTCTTATACATTGAACCTGAGAAAAAAAACACAACACTCAAACCACCACAAGTTTAAACGACCCTCGTCGGTTCGGGATCCGTTCTCGTTTGATATCCGTTTCATTTTTTATAATACTACTTCTACCTATGGGTTTCCTTGTTTTGATATCTATTTTTTACGTGTCTTTTAATGATTTCGTATTGTTTTCGGGAATTTAGCTAAGAATTCAAATGTTTTCTTAAGAACAACGAGACTCATCGATGATAAAACAAGAACAAGTTTCGGGAATTTAGCTAAGAATTCAAACGTTTTCTTAAGAACAATGAAATGCATCGATGATAAAACAAGAACAATTTCTAAAAATTATCGAACATAGTCTAAAGAATCCTCAATTATATCCCTTCGTAAACAAATTTTCGGGAATTTAGCTAAGAATTCAAATGTTTTCTTAAGAACAACGAAGCTCATCGATGATAAAACAAGAACAATTTCTAAGAATTATCGAACATAGTCCAAAGAATCCTCAATTCTATCACTTCATAAACAAATTTTTATGATCAGAAACCAAACCAGGAGTGTGTCGCCTATCCTGAAGTGTTTGATATCAAAACAATTCTTACATTAAACCACAAGAACAGAACAAAGTTCAAGGCACAGATCTTCATCTTGTTCATCACAATAAACATCTAAATTCAGCGACAACAACAGGAACAGAACATGAACATCATCATCATCATCATCATGAACAAGAAGAACAATTAAAAACAGACCTGAAATCGTGAAGAAACTATGGAAAAAGCTGCAGATCTTCTGAAAACGTTGCGTCATTTGACAATCAGCAAATGAAGAACAGGTTTCTTTCCAGTAAAGGATGAGAAAAGCTGATGAAATTCAACCCACATTCAAAAATGGAGGATCAAAGAACTCAAAAACCACAAAAATGGCGGCCGATCATCAGTTGCTGCAAATATCTTAGTTGAAATCGAAGGAAGAAGATGACGAAATCGGCTAAACAGCAACAGAAACAACGGGGAGAGTACTTTTTGGTTCAATTAATACCAAATGCATCATTGGCTACAGACAATGCCGACAGAAAGTGACCTCGCGCCGACAACAATTTCTCAAAGTTTTTATTGCTTCGTTTTCCCCTCCACCAAACCAACCCAAATTAAAAAACCATAAGAACAAACCCACAAAACCCACGATTCTAAAATTTCAACGCCACCAAAAACAAAAACAAAATCAAAATCAGATCAAAACCCGGCCTACCCTTTTGATAAAACAACCAAAGAAACAAAACCCATGTGACCAAAACTCGAATTGAAGGAAGAAAATGGATCAATATCAATATCAATAACAACAAAAGAGTAATAATGTACCTAGAGAGAGAAAGAACAGAGTTAATTTAATCTAATTTTACTAACTAAACCCAATTTCAAACCTCAAAAACAAGATTAATAAGAACCCAAAACCCCAAAACGATCAGTGAACAAAACCCATGTGGTGAAAACTCAAATGGAAGGAAGAAAAAACGATCAATGATGAATAAGAACAAAGAAAGTGATAATGTAGAGAGAGAAATAGAAAAAAAGTGGATTGAAATTTGATATATATTGTTGTTTTTGTTGAGTAATGTGTGGGCTGTAAAGCAGCAAAATAGTGTTGTCTGCTACTGCAACTTGAAAGAATGGGTGGGTTCGTTCATCTCTGTCGTGTACAGAGCATCTTGGCTGTGTTCAAATCACTAAGCTGCAAGAATCAGCGAACGAATTCAACTCCAGAAACCCAAGAAATCAACAACAAAAAGCAAAACGATAATCAAATCACTCAAAATCATTACCCATTTTCTGAAGAATCTTGATTAAACAAGAACACGAAGAGAAAAGAAAAGGGGAAATTCAAAGCAGCGGCTATGTGGGGTTTACGATCCCCACCAGCCAGCTATGTTGATATCGCTTCGTTTCCACTGACCCAAATGTTTTTTTGGTGAAAGAACAGTGAAAATTTGAGATGATATTAAAGAAATTTGAGAGAAGATGATTTATACTAAGAGAGTATGAACGGATAATGACACCAAATTTTGTTGCGGAGTGAAACAGAAAGAAGAAGGGTTATGTGTGAAAAGAAAACAATTTTGGTTTTTTCTTCCNGTAAAAAAAATATATATATATATATATAAGTCTTCTAATAAACGTCTCCGTTATCGTCACGTCGGTCTAAACCACGATCATACCGATTTCCCGTTTAACTTTTGAACTATAACCATATTAAGAGTAGCTCTTAAAAAGTCGAGGATAGTATTGTAATTTTCAAAATGGATTGTTTAGGACGCCAGGTGAAAAGTATTATCTATACTTTAACGGCTGTTTTTTAGTTCATTTTTCCCGTGGTTTGTTTGGGTCTATTATACTTTCGGATTATTTTTTGTTGGTTTCTCGAGTATATCTGTGGGCTTTTAAAATAGTGACTTTACTTCTCCCTTTAATTTCTTAAACACGAGAACTCAACCAATTTAAATTACTCAACTCAAATCATATATATTGAATTGGTTTAGGTTTTTTTGAGTTTCGGTTGGTTTGTGAGTTTACATTTTTTTTGTTTATCCAATAAACTCGACTAACCTGAGAATAAAGAGTAGGGTTGGGTTATGATTTATGCTCGGGTCACCAATCCACCAACCTAACTAGCTCAAAATTTAGGGTTGGTTGGTACAAAAGATTTCTCTAACCTAATCCGTGTATATCCCATAACATTATAAGTTGTTCATATTAAAATTAATTGTCAACTTATACGAGTTGAGATGAAATTTTTTATGAACCAGCGTGAAATTTCAGGTTGGTTAGATTGGTGACCCGACCCGAATAGAGTGCACAATCCAACTCAACCCGACCCTGTTTTCAAATAGGTTCTACCCGACCAAAAAAAATATTAAAACGAGTAGTTCGAGTTAGTTGGATTATCCAGTCATATGAATACTGAATCGTCAGGTAAAATAAAATAATAATAATAATAATATTGACATTTTTGTGTAATATATTATTTTAATATTTTGACATAAAAACAAATAAATACATTAAAGGTAATTCATATAAAATATTAAAAATAATTGAAATAAAAAAATAAAAGTATGTAAAAATTGGAATAAATAAAATAAAATATTTCAATAATCAGTTGATTGAGACTCAACCTCTTAAACAAAAAGAAAGCTTTCAAATCAATATTTATAATTAAGAGAACAGTCACATCATTATTTTTCATAAACTATTATTATATTATTATTATTATTATTATTATTATTATTATTATTATATTAAGTGAAATTAACCTTTTCTTAGAATATTGTTATTGTAATTATAGAAATAATTTTAGTGAGGGATAAATTATAGAAAGTGGGATTAGCTCTTTTGTTTATTTATTTATTTTTATAATTATGGGATGTTTCAATAATGTTGTTAGTATTAATTTAAGAGATTAATTGTATAATGTATATTAATTTAATCTTATTCCTTATAAGTCAACTTATGATAATCTTTTAATTTTATATTACACTTCAATGTGAATGCTTTGTATTTATATCATTTTAAATCTATTTATTTTGCCCATTTATATATAATTAATATTTAAAAACAAATCTCCTTAATTTGCTTACTTCCTTTTTTTTTTTTAATTTATTTATTAATATAACATTTTAATCGTACATAGTTGGTAAATGGTTATCAAAATTTTAAGAAATTTTTGAAAATAAACTATTTTATTAAATATAATTTAAAATGTAGATCTAGTTGTAGGCTCTCATCCCATCTTTAATCTAATAGATGTCCACGTACTTTACTTTGGGTTCTAGAAAGTTTAAGCCTAGTCTCTATTGCTTGAGTATCTATAATGTCTCGAAGTTCCAAACGATACTTTAACTGCTCGTGGACCCATTTTGGGTATAGTGGATGTTGCTACTTGAGTATCTAAGATGTTTCGAAGTTTTAAATGGTCCGCGCATGAACTCATTCTAGGTATAGTGGGTGTAGTTCACCCATTTCAAACCTAGTCTCTACTGCTACTTAAGTATCTAGGATGTCTCGAAGTTTCAAACGGTACTTTAACTGCTCACAGACCTATTCTGGATATAGAGGGTGTTGCTACCCGAGTATCTAGGATGTCTTGATGTTCCAAACGGTACTTGAGCTGCACACGAACCCATTATGGGTATAGAGGGTGTTGCTACCTGAGTATCTAGAATGCCTCGAAGTTTCAAATGGTACTTTAACAGCACACGGGCCCATTCTATGTATAGAGGGTGTTGCTACCTGAGTATATAGGATGTCTCGAAGTCCAAGATTACTTTAACTACTCACGAACTCTTTATGTCCACCCAGTTCTAACGTTACAGGTCATATGGACGACATATCTAATCTCCGAGGTGAATTACTTTTATGTTCTTAGTCTTAAGCAGAAAATTGTCTAGTCAAACACCAAAGACCTTCAAGTTGGGTCAAGGCTCTCCGCTCCTACTTCTACCTCAACACTCTCTACTCCTACTTCTATCTCGAGTTCCATGGACCAGAAAAAATTGAATCCATACACTCTCCATTACCTTTACCCCTACCGAGCCAGCTTGGGACCTGAACTCTCGAAACTCGAATTGAACCCACTATAGTTCAAATAGGTACTCATACCATACTTATCATTTAAGAATTTGTCCTCATATCATACTTATCATTTAAGAATTAAACAAAAACTCAGCATCTTACATACCTTGTGACTTCAAACTTGCCTTTTCAATGAACCCAGTAGGTAGCCATGAAAGCTCAACCACCAAAATAATGATTAAGATTATAGTTAAATGAGCTTTAGCAAGATTCTCTTATAGTCCCTAATTGCTTATTAAAAATCAGTGTACATCTGAAAAGAACAACAGCTGCTGTATAAGAAAAATGAAAAACCAGGTAGTTGCCTTCACAAAGAGTTGTCAAACAATACAAGAACCAAAAATTATGGCAGCTTTTAAGCCGCTTGATATCCAAATACTCTCAATAATTGAAGCCGATCGATACATGTGATAATCTCAATAGCTGATTCATACAATGATACGTACTCGTAATAGCAGATTAATTAACTTTTCGGTACCCGACTTTTCTTCTCCTCGATGCCTGACTGAGAAAATCTCTGGCGAAGAATTTGAAGGACGTCCTCCATCTCTACCCCTTTAACTGCAAGGAGAACCATGGCATGATACAGAACATCTGCCATTTCCGAGGCAGCGCGAGACTTATCCTCGTTCTCTTCCAATGTTCGACACAACTCGTCTGCTTCTTCCCTGTCAAGATGGGGAACAAATACAGAACCTGTCGGAAACCAGGACTACAACTAAACGTTGATTTCAAATACGATACCTTATCTTTGAGCAGAGCAAGTTGTTGTCGAGTAATAGGCGTTTTGTCCATGAGGGTTTGCCATTTTGTGGCACTTCTATTTCTGCTTTGCGTTCGGAAATTGTAGATTCTAACGAGTACAGAGTGGACAAGGCCAGTTTATCTTTTGCATCCTACAAGAATTAACAGACAAATAAGTCACAAGCTCATTCACTTCATTAGCCATAAACAATTAGATAAACGCAGCAGACCTGTTGATTTATCGAATCATCAAGTGATGTATAATAGCATGTCTCAGCTCCGGTATGACAAGTAGGCCCAACAGGCTTCCCGAGATAAATTATCTAACAATCAGTTTTAAAACTGTGTTAGCCATGAACAGTAAACCACAATAAGCTCGTGTTTTAGGTCATAGTCGATTAGAATCGTACAGAATCACGATCACAATCGAGGAATATGTCGTGAATGTTTATGAAGTTATTAGAGGTTTCTCCCTTTGTCCACAGCTGTGATCGGGATCGGCTATAGAATGTAGCCTTACGTTGGGAAACAGTTGTAGCAATAGCCTCCTTATTCACAAATCCTTGCATTAGTATAGCCCCCGTGTCAACATTTTGAGCTATAGCTACCGCCAGACCTTTGTCATCCCATTTTATGCTATCTAACAGTGTCTCAACCTGAAACATACTGTTGGATATTATTTGATTATAATAATAGACTAATCAGAAGAAGAAAAGAACAGACGGAATCAGAGAAGGTTAAGTAAAGCATTATTGGATCTCCGAGTAAATATACACTATGATGGCTCATTTAGTATTAGTAAGGGAATAATGTGAATATTGGATCTGCTAGGGAGAAGTTTCTATACCCTCATAAGGAATGTTTCATTCCCCTCTCAAACAGATGTGGAATCTCACAATCCATCCACCCCCTTTGGGGACCAACGTCCTCGCTGGCACACCGCCCGGTGCCTGACTTTGATACCATTTTTAGCAGCACAAGGTTTCACTTTCGAGCTCGTTTTTAAAACGCATGGGTCAAACAACACCAACAAAATCAATTCAACCAAGTTGAAGTAATAGAATGTGGAGTCCAGATGTAGCTCAAATAACAATAAAAAGTATTATTGGGCAACGATGAACACCTTAAAGAGATTTTGATCAAATCTCCCCAAATTAGTCTTCCAGAAACATTATGGACTCTACCAAATGAAGAAGATAGATTCCTTATTATTGAGTCTGGCAAAATTCTACGCCATATCATGCATAAAAAATGTGAATGTTGCATTCAGATGTGTGCACGACATTACTTTATCTGGTCACATCCCTATATTTGATACCTGCATCTTATCAACATATGTCCTTCCCTATTTTTAAATGTTTTAGTGGTTATGAAAACTGGTTTTATATGTTGATCATAAAAAATAAAAGAAATAAAAAAAATTGTGAATAAGCAGTCATTTCTTCAACGGTAATGGAGAATTAAACTAATACATACAGTTCTCTTTTCAAAGAGC
This sequence comes from Cucurbita pepo subsp. pepo, assembly GCF_002806865.2. Classification (NCBI taxonomy): domain Eukaryota; kingdom Viridiplantae; phylum Streptophyta; class Magnoliopsida; order Cucurbitales; family Cucurbitaceae; genus Cucurbita; species Cucurbita pepo. The sequence continues at coordinate 16,472,322 of NC_036638.1, forward strand.
AGATGGTCAAAAGCACGCACATTATGACTACATCATGCAAAGAAATGCTAGACTATGTCAACACAATTCAACTGAGTAGGATTCTATAGAATGTGGAGTCCAGATGTAGCTCGCATAATAATAATAAGTATTATCGGGCAACGATGAACACCTAGAAGAGATTGTGATCTAATCTCCACCATTTATTCTTCCAGACATATAATATAACGGGCCCAACCACAAAACCAAGGTAGATCCCTCATTAAGAATGGTAAAGTTCTTTGAAAAAAAACAAGTAAATATTGCCTTCACAAAGGTCCAGATAATCCCAGTACTAAAATCTCTTCATGGAGTTTAGAGAGTACAAAGAACTAATATGTAGCGATTGATTGTTTTTTACATTCATCGTACTAACTTCATTTTTTGACATCCCTTCTGTTTCCAAATGTTTTTGTGGTTATGGAAACTTGTTTTGTAAGTTGATCATAAAACACAGAAAATAGTCATGAATTCGTTGGCATCCTTCAACATTAGTGAAAGTCAAACTATTACATGCAGCTTTCATTTTCAAAAGCACATGCTCAACATCACACAAATTATGAATACATCATTCAACAAAATCTGAGAATATATCAACACAAGCAACTCAGTTAAGTTGGAATCTATAGAATGTAGTGTCCAGATGTAGCTCACATGATAATATTTAGTATCATCGGGCAACGATGAACACCTTGAAGAGATTTTGATCAAGTCTCCCCAATTTTTCTTCCAGACATAATATAACAGGCCCAACCACAAAAACTAGGTAGATCCTTTTCTAAGTCTGGTAAAATTCTTTTAAAAATTCATGAATAGTGTCACAGTCATGCTTGTCCAGAGTGTGTTACTTGTAGCAGCATACCCATTCCAAACCATTTTATTTTACTTTCATTATATATCTTTCATTTTAGCTAGTTATTTATTTTCTTTGTACTTTTGTGAGTGTACGACTCCTCGCCACATTAGATATCTACACTTGCCAAAGGAAATTTGAGTCTAAGATATACTATAAGAGATATGATGAGTTGTCAAATCTTCCAACCTAGGTTATATGCTATCAAATTAGATTCTATAGAATGTGGAGTCCAGATGTAGCTCGCATAATAATAATAAGTATTATCGGGCAACGATGAACACCTTGACAAGATTTTGATCAAATCTCCCATTTTTTCTTCCAGACATTATATAACGGACCCTACCAAATAAACACGGTAGATTCCTTGTTAAGACTGGTAAATTGATTAAAACAAATTATATGGATATTTCCTTCAAGAGGGTGCAGAGAACAATGTTATTTAGTTGCATCTTTATTCCTAAAATATCCAGTCTTCTAAGTAATTGTCCCGTATCAAGTGGTTTGTATAAAAAATCATCTATTAACATAGAGCACATGAATATGCACATGAAGGAAATAGTTCAAGTACCTTCATTTGAAGTGAAAGGTCTTTTCCCGATTCGCTCATTGAAGCAAACGTAGCATTACATCTGTACTTCCTGGAAACAGAGTTCTTTGATGCGAAGAGGCGTCCCCTGGGGGAAAATCTCAAAGACTGGCATCCAAAAGTCGAAGTCGACATATTAATATAGGGAGCTCAGGATCTTCCCTTCTTGTAAAGAAAATCGCGATCGAATCTGGGAATGCACAACCATGACAAGATACGTTAAGGAATTGAAGTACTCAAAAAAGTTCAAAATATATTGAGAAACTTTAGGAGAATATGAAGAACCCTTCGTTTCTTTTACAATAATCTATGTCACAACCTTCGCTCCTAAACTCATTTACACTCGTCAAAATACTTCCTTCCATCTGTTCTTCGCCAATGGCGAGGGCGGGACTGCAGTGGGACGGCGGCGGCGGCGGCGGCGGCGGCGGCGGCGGCGGCGCCATAAATTAAACGCAAACAAAAACAAGAGAAAAGGGTTGGGTGATTGGAGGAAACAATCAATACTTACTGTAAAAGAGAGAGAGATGATGATTGAAGAGGGCGGAAGCGAAGTGAATCTGGAAAGAGAGATGACGGCGGCACCGAAGCTGCAATGGAACTGCAATGTCGTCGGTAGTGACACTGGTAGAGATTGAAAACCCTAATATAAACTGTATGATGAATGGGCTTGGGCTGTTATGTTGTTAAGTAGGGTTAACACAACTTTAAAATATGGTATATTTTTATAATTTTGCATAAATTATATTTTTAAATGAAAATTTAAGAAATTGGAACCGATTTATTCTCGTTCGTTAGACGAGGCTAGAGACCGAGATTATATTCTCTATCCAACTCCACCCGAGTCACTTTTGCATTTTTCTTTTTAGAGAATATTAATTTAAATGAAAAATGAAGAAATAAGCCGAAAATATTTATTTTTATTAGCTAAATGAGGTTGGAGATGGAGATTATATTATTTACCCGACCTTACCCAAATCTCGGCTTCACTAACTTATTTTTTTATATACAAATATAACGGTATATCTTCCCTGCTTACCTAATAAGTAAATAAATAAATATTAATACTATGTCGTAACATTAAAATTTGAGTTTATAAAAAACACGTTCTAACGTTATATTATAAATTTTAAATTTTAAAATTTAACAGAAAATTATTTCGATAATAACTTTATTTTAAAATATTGATTTTAAGGATTTAAGTTACAATTAACGAGTGGTCATTATGGTATTGATGAGAACGAGAGTTACGATCTTGAGTTTCCTAAAGGGTGGCCGTGGCAGTGTGTCGAGATCACGCCACCACACAATTGAAAAATTCGTATATATATATATATAAATGACTTTTAACAAGAAATTATTATTATTTAAAAAATCATAAATTTGTAATATTAATAAATATTACGTGTCTTCGAAAATTAAATTAATGAATTTATAAATGTATAAAAACATGTATTTTAGAAAAATAAAAATAAAAATAAGTAGGACGATTTTATTATTATTATTATTATTATTTTGGATTATCCAACTTAAGGCCCAAAACCTGCTTTGAAATTTAAAAAGCCCATTTTTTACGGCCTGTTTGCGCAACCCTATATATAAAAATGAGGTTTTAGGGTTCTTGCTTCCTCCCTCTGCTGCGGTCGTGCGCTTCTCCCTATAGGCCTTGCAGGATTTTCTTCTTTCACCGGTTTTCGTTCCAGATTTTTCCAACATGGTGAGTTCTCGTTCCTCTCCTACTCAGATTATTGTAGTGTAGAATCTTGTTTTTCGTTTCGGATCTGTTTGTTCGGACAGTTGAATGTATTTCGGTGTGTTTAAGCCTCGGAGTTTTATTTGAACCGTTTTGAGTTGTGGATTCATGGTTGTAGGATGAGGATACGAATATCGATACAAATGAAACCTCTGTATACTAGAATTTTTGCGTTTTTTTTTTTTTTTTTTTTTTTNTGTTCTGTCGTATTTAGAATTCTTTGGGTTTTGCGAACGAAAAATGCATTAAGATTATAGAAAGATGTGTTTCATAATATGAGCGGAGAACGCTAAGAAATGTTTATCGAGATAGTAGTGCAAAAATATTTTTCATTCCGCTACTCTGATGTACTGAATTGTATGAAATTCTTTTATTTTTTAAATTTGCGGGGGTTTGATTTTTATCTGATGTCCTCAAGTTATTTTGGAATAGATTTCTTTGCAAAACTGGTGTCCGTTGAATGGAATCTCGCTCTTGTGTTTGTAAATAGTTTCATATTTCTGTAGTGTACACATCACGTATGTTCTTAACAAACTTCTGCTACTTGAACGTCTCTTTATGATTTTTTTATATAAAACCCGCAAGTCGAGTATTAAAGCCATATAAATGCATGTTCGAGCTGTTGGTATTAGACAAGTGTAATGATGTAAAATACTGCTGTGGATTCTCAAATTTGGAGTTGATCAACTTGGATTTTTTTTTTATTTTTGTCAATAGGTTCTCCAAAACGATATTGATTTGCTGAATCCACCTGCTGAGCTTGAGAAGAGGAAACACAAGCTCAAGCGTCTTGTGCAGTCGCCCAATTCCTTCTTCATGGTATACCTTTGATTTTATTTCAATTTCATGCCATTATTTCTATGCCCATCAATTTTTTTTCTCGGGGAGGCGCTTCTTAATAGCATACACATTCCAACCTGTTAACGTTTCTGCTTTTGCCTTGAATTATATGTTGTTCTGACAAGTTTTGCCTTTCATTGTGTTTCGACTTGAAGGACGTTAAGTGCCAGGGATGCTTCAACATGTAAGTGCCATTCCTTTTCATTAGTTTGTTGTACTCTGCAAATTTTCTGGATTCTGATCGAGGATGTTGTGTTGAACCCGTCTGATTGTAGTTTTCTTTGATGATATGCAGTACCACTGTCTTTAGCCACTCTCAAACTGTTGTGGTATGCGGGAACTGCCAGACCGTCTTGTGCCAACCAACTGGAGGGCGTGCTAGACTCACCGAAGGGTGTTCTTTCAGGAGAAAGGGCGATTGATTGATGATGAAGATGATGAGGTTCCTTGTTTCTTTTTGATGGAAGAAGACGCTGTCTCTGTTTTGATCATGGTATATTTATTTTTCTTGTACGGTACCAGACTTGATTGTGCTCTCACTCTCCTCAATAGATTATATTTGGCTTTTTAGAGTTATGGTTTTGTTTAAAAGAAGAATTTTATGTACCGAACTGTTAGTTTCATTTAGTAAAGCTTAGATTTCTTTCATCTGTTCTTCATTTTCCTTCATTGGAGTGAATGCCTATGAGTTTATGATATGCATTCATGCAGGAGAATCTTTCACTACTCATCTGATTTTGCATCATGAATTTAATACTATTTTTATTTCAATGACATGTTCTTAATGTTAAGTGTCGTTTGTTGGAGGAAAAATGGTGCTGCGAGCTGTAAAAGTATCCTTCTTTTTCTCTTCTTTTTTTTCCTTCATGTACAGAACATTTAGTTTTGAGGCTTCCTTGTTAGTTTCTCCACTGATTTCTCATCATTATTTTATTTTATATTTATTTTGTGGGTTTAAAGTGTTTATTTTAGTTCTTCAACTGTGATGAAGCTGGGCTTTGTTTTATATATTTGAATAATGGTAGAGAAGGATGATTTTATGTGGTGCATGTAGTTAAATACTTTGTCTTGTGGTGATATTAAGTTTCAAAATATTGAAATTAGTTTTTATTTATCATAAATATAATTAGGAAACTTAAGGGCGTAATTTGCTTTGATTCGAAGTTTTAGAACTCAAAAATTGGTTGTATTTAATCTTTTTTTTTAAAGGACTTTTTTTAAGCATGAGTATCTCCAATGAGAGCTTAATTCTTTTACCAGCTGCATCTTGATACAAACCAATGGTAGCATCAATTACAGGCCAATTTGTGTTTTTGTCGAAAGTGGCATTCATTACAGACACCAATGTTGCTCGTTCGCTTGATTGTTGCAACTATTTCCTCCTAAATTTGGACCTTTCGCATCACAGCCTCATGCGATTTGGTGGACTCAACTGTTTCCCAACCCTTGAAGCAATTCATTTTGTTGATGCCTTTTATTCAAAGAGTCGTCTCACTGTGGTTCTTATTGGATTTTGATTTGTACGGTCTATGATGTCCTCTCGTCTACACGAAAATAACATTAGCCTTGTCAACATGTCACTGGATTATCGATTCAACCTACTATCCTGAACGCCAGAGAGAATTTTATCTCCTTTGTAATGAAAAAAAAAAGATGAAAAATGAGGAACAAGAATGAAAGAATTTGAGTCTCGGACCAACTACTTATTTGTAAATAATAAAAACAATATTAAACATAATTTTAATCCAAGCTTGCCCGCATAATTGGAGAAAAAAAATTGTAAAAGCATTTTGTAAACAAAATCACCTTTTTTGGACAATTTTAACCGTTTTATTGTTTAAATCTTAGTAAATAAATAAATGATTTTAAAATCCTTGAAAAAATTTCATCTAGATACATTATTTTTTTTAAAAAAAGGTAAGATATACAAATAAATATTTTAAGAAAGAATGTCTAAACTATAAGATCGGTGAAACATTCTTGAGATCTTATTGGATTGGAGGGATAAGGTCGGAGATGAGAATAAGGGTGAGAATGCACTTTATTCGAAATAAGATTTGAAATAAGGTTTGTATCGGTGGATACGCATACCGGAATGAGTTCGTTCGAATTAAAATATATGTAAAATTTAATCGTGATAGGCACTACCCTAGTAATTTTTTTTATTTTATTTTTAATAGTACTTTTTATGGTGTTTGGGTAAGATATTATAAAAATGTGTGTAATTAAGTATAGAGCACACATGGGATGCTAATAGCTACTAATTAGCTATTGAAAATTCCTTGTAAAAGATTGCACCATAGTCAGTGTCATCAACCACATCACTCTTATTATATACTTCAATTAAATCTCTTTTATATTTCTTCTATCAAAATAATAATAAATTTCTTTTTACATTTTTATATAGGTAAAACTTTGATCAATAAAATATTTCCAAATAATAATAAACACAATGTTATATTTTTACCGACTCATACCTTTCCTTTCATCCTTAAGTTTCAAAATATTATATTTTTACGTTCGATTTTTAGGTTATAATTTCCCTTTGTCTTTAAGTTTCAAAATATAATATTTTTATGCTTCACGCTATAGTTTCCATTTCGTTAATAGATTTAAAAATATTATATTTTTACGATAGATTTTCCGACTATGGATTCCATTTTGTCCTTAGGTTTCAAAATGTAATATTTTTACGTCTTATTTTCAACTATAGTTTTCATTTCGTCTTCAGATTTTATAATATTATATTTTTACGTCTTATTTTCCAACTATGGATTCTATTTTCTTTTTAAATTTTAAAATATTATATTTTTAGGTCTGATTTTCCCGTACAAAATATTTTTATATTTTTACTCAGTTTTGAATTTTATTTCTATTTAGTCTCCAAAAATAAATTTCAAAATTTCTTCACTCGGATGACATTTTTCGTTAATTCTCTTAGTTTTATGGCGCATAAGTTATTATCAACAAGTTTCAATATTTACAAACGACAAAGGACTAAATTGCAAAATATCAATTCACAGGGACTTAATTGAAAACATAATCATTTCAAGTTTCTAATCCATCCTCTAAATTTCTAATAATTTGGTATAAAATTGAAATTATTTTTTCAAAGTCAATTCGACCTAAGTTTATTATCGAGGAGCATTCCCGAACAAAAAAAGGACTAAATTATAAAATATCAATAGACAAGGACTAAATTGAAAATATAAAAAAGATGAAGGAGCAGAGCATAAAAAAGGAGATTTGTTATGGTCAAAAGAAAGTAATGGTAATTTGAAGTTAAATTAATATAAATATGATATTGGAGTAATGGCTATGAAGGTCTACTCATCGTTTTCTTAAAAAGGAACCCTTTTGTCTCTATATACGTCTTTTTTCATTCATTCACATGCAACCCATCAAAATAGAACCCCAAATAATAATTAATTAATTTTTAAAAAAATATATATTTTTAATTTCAAAGTAATTATACATTTATTCGATTCTTCGTTTTTTTCAAACAAAACCGAATAGAAATAGAATCACACTGCTACCTTCAATGTCCTGACTGTTCACAAAACGTGAGAAGCAGATGAATAATTATCTGATTCTTGAAGATTTTCTAGAAAATTGTATCTGATCCATTCGTTTTTTTTTTCCCTCGGATAGATGGTCTGGATTTCGTATGGGTTCGAAACCTGTTGAGATGTGACGGGAAATCATTAATTGTTGAAAAATAACAAAAATGTTTCTTTTATTCATAGAACGTGCGAAGCAGATGAATAATTATCTGCTTCTAGAAGATTTTCTAGAAAACTGTATCTGATTCATTTGTTTTTTTTCCTCTTACAAATGGTCAGGATTTCGTATGGGTTCGAAATCTATTGAGATGTTCACGGAAAATCTTGAATTGTTGAAAAAATAACAAAAATGTTTCTTTTATTCATAGAACGTGCGATTTGCTTCTAGAAGATTTTTTAGAAAACTGTATCTGATCCATTCGTTTTCTTTTTTCCTCTGATAGATGGTCAGGATTTCGTATGGGTTCCAAACCTATTGAGATGTTCACGAAAAATCTTGAATTGTTGAAAAAAGAACAAAAATGTTTATTTTATTCATAAGACGGGAGAAGCATATGAATATTTATCTGGTTCTATAAGATTTTCTAGAAAACTGTACCCGATTTATTCGTTTTTTTCTCTGATAGTTGGTCAGGATTTCGTACGGGTTCGAAACCTGTTGAGATGCCCACCCGAAATCATTAATTGTTAAAAAATAACAAAAATGTTTCTTTTATTCATAGAACGTGCGAAGCAGATGAATAATTATCTGCTTCTAGAAGATTTTCTAGAAAACTGTATCCGATTCATTGGTTTTTTTTTCCTCCGATAGACAGTCTGGTTTTCGTATGGGTTCGAAATCTATTGAGATGTCCACGGGAAATCTTGAATGGTTGAAAAAAGAACAAAAGTGTTTCTTTTATCGAGACCACCGATAAATAAATAAAATAATAAATATATTTCGAGATAATTATATACTTAATAATTATAAAATTTTCTTTTTTAATCTTTAACTTACTCCCAACAAAAATAATATTATTTAAAAAAAAAAAAACTGTATTTTTTATTTGAGTTATTTAATTATATGCATTAATCCAATTTAATTTTATGCAAAATTTGATTTTCATTCAATTAACAAATCTATAAAAAAAAATATAACATTATTTTTAGCGTTAAAATTAATAAAAATCGAGTATAGCGTAAAAAAATCGAAAGTTTAGCCATCTAATTTTTGAAAACTACGTTAAAATTTGTCGTAGAAATATTTATTTTAAATTTTAAAATTATTTTTTATTTTATATGGGTTAAGAATCACGAATCTCCACAATAGTATGATATGGTCGACTTTGAGCATAAACTCTCGTAACTTTGCTTCTCAGATAGTATTTTTGGAATCCCGGGTAGGTGGGACTTTCATCCAACAATATGAATTATATTTTTTTTAATTCACCTCAAAAACGCTAATTTATATTATTTTTTCACAAAATTTAAATAATTAAAATGTCCCAATAACTAATAATAATTCAAAAAAAAAAAAAAAAAAAAAAANGAAGAAGGTGCGTGGAGCATATGATTGCTGAATTTATTTGGCTTTTGTCCATCAGTCAAATTTGAAGCACATGAATGCATGCTTACCCCTAAACTTTATATTATAATTATTATTATTATTATTTATTTTAATACACCTAACTCAAGCACCTACTTTTAATTATATTATTATTCACCTATTTCATTTTATAATATGATAGGTAAACTTTGTCATTGCTTATAAGTCACATTATAATATGCTAAAACTTTGATAACATGTTGTATTTTTTAAAAAAATACTTAGGTATATATGTTGTATCTTAGGGTCTCCCATACATAATATTTATACCTACCTCTATGTTAGCCTCCCCTGAAGATTTAATGGATAATGAAAGTTAATGTGACAATCACCCTCTTTCTCTCTCTCTCTCTCTCTCGTTATTATTTTGTGTAAATTTACTCGAGAGTTCCCGACATGGAGTTTTTGATTTTTTATAGAGTGCTTGCAGCTTTGTCCGAAACGCTTGCAGCCTCCCGTCAAAATCTTCGAGCAAGAAGCAGGCAGATATAAATAGTCGATAGCAGTAATCAATCGTTTCGAACTCGACAAAAGGCTATAAAATATAAGTTTGTAATCGAGCAGATAAAGTACATTACATAGTCTGTTTTAGGGAGTGGTAACTTACCCATTCAGTAACTTTGACACTGGACGTAATGGGGTATTGTTGGGTCGGGTGAATTCAATAATAGACGCTTGTTGGCATTTCGGGCTTCTTTTCTCCTTTTAGGGTCTACCCGAAAGAGAATCTAATGTTTCTTGGTTGTGAATATCTGAATTGGATGAATTACCCATCTTAATTTAATATTTGAAAATAAAATAAATGACAAAAGTTGGAACAAAGAATTGTGAGCCTGGAACGTGTAGTTAAAAGTGACTACAGTGTCGAATAAAGAGGAGGCTATTCGAGAACTCTGTAAGCCTCAGAAGAGGCTTATAATGTACTATTAGTATCTGTCCCGAGCTTCGAAACTTGTTTTTCTATCAATTTTTAGTATATGCCATGAACTCCGAAACCCGTCTTTATATCGGTTATCCTGTATTTGTCGTGAGCCGTGGACATCTCTACCCCTACCAATGTTAGGTAGAAAATACATACAAAAAGAAGCAAAGCATTGCCATCTTACGCTTATATAAACCCTCACACACACGCAAGCTAACTTCAGTTCATACTAAAACAGAGCTTCTCTGCTTCTTCATCTTCTTCACAAAATGAGTCCATCGCCGTCAAAACCCAAGAGAAAGCAGCAGCAGCCGCCGCCGGAAACGACGCCCCACCGTTTCCTCGGAGTCCGACGGCGGCCATGGGGCCGATACGCCGCCGAGATCAGGGACCCTTCCACCAAAGAGCGTCACTGGCTCGGAACCTTCGACACCGCCGAGGAGGCCGCAGTCGCTTACGACTGCGCCGCCCGCTCCCTCCGCGGCTCCCTCGCTCGTACCAATTTCCTCTACTCCGATTCTCTCCCCCCTCCGCCGCCACCTCCCTCCGCCGCCCTCCCTCCCAATCAAGCTCCTCTGCTTCTGCCTACTCCACCGCCTCATTTCCACCAAATCCCCCCTTCCAGAGACTCGCCGCCAAGCCTCTTCTCCGTCGACGGAGACGGCGGCGCTGAACTCCCGCCGTTTCCTCCCGCGATTTCGTCGGAATCCGAGAATTACAATTACAATTACAATTATAATCAGGGTTTAATGGAATTGCAGAACTCTGGATTTGAATATTTCGATCAGTCTCCGACTGACATCGGATCGTGTTTCGGATTTGATTCGAGCAGCGAGTACGTGCATGGCCCGATCTTCGGCTCAATGCCGGCTGTTTCCGACGCCGGCGCCGGCGAGTTTCTGTCTCCGGCGGCTAATTTCTATTTCCCTCAGTCTTGAGTTTAATTATTATCATATTATAAATTAGAATAATATATATATATATATATATATTATGTAATGTAATGCATGCGATAGTTTGACTTTATCCTCTCAATTTAATTATAATATATATAAGTATTCGCACTTTATTTAACCTTTCTTTTACTATTACCTTTATACTTTCAACAAATTTAATAAATAATCTTAAATTAAAAAATAAATAAATAATTCTTACGGTTAATTTGGAATAAAAATAGTTATTATTCTATTTTATATTTTTAATTTTTTTAAATACTCTTAAAATTTTAAAATATTTCATTAATATATTTTAATTTAAAAAAATTAAAAAAAAATACTTCAGCATTGTATTTAAAAATTACTCATAACATATTTAAAGTAGCATTAACGCCCGTTAAATTTTTTTCTATTGTTAATATATGGACGAACTGTCCATGTTATTTTCAGAATTTAGAGTCGGTAAAAATATCAAAGTTCGAACGTATTTTTGAAGTTTTTTTAGTTGAAAGGTGTAAATGAAATTTTCAAAATTTTAAGAATTTTTTTGGAATTTTTTTTTGAAGTTAAAATAATATTTTTTTAACTTTTTAAAATTTTAGAATATGGTTTAAAAAATGCACAAAATATTTTTTTTTATTAATTTAGCAAAAATAAAATAAAAATAAATACATGAAATCGGTAATTAAATGAATTTTTTAAAACTGACCAAGCATATAATTTATTAATTTTGTATTAAACATATGTTTATTATTCACTAAAAGCATATAATAATTTTTCATATAATAAAAATATATTAAAGTATATAAATTGCAATATAAGACTTTAATGTATAATTTAATGAAATTGAAAGACCATAAATAATAATATTTGTTCAAAATTATTTTTAAATTTTACTTTAAACGATTTTGTTAAAAAATAAAAAAATAAAAAAATAAAAAATGGTCCGACCCGACCCGACCCGTCTTATAAATATCTACAGAAAATTTGGTTGGCTTGCTTCCACGTACAAAACCCTTCAAAAACCTCCACGTTCATATTATCCGTCTCTGTAAATTTCTCCCATTCACAAAGCTTTCTTCCAGTCCTTCAATGGTGGAATTTCCATCTCCATTATCTTCTTCACTCGATTTTCCACCTGCATAACAGTACCTCAGTTCTCGTCTTTATTTGTCTCTTAGGTTATTCCTTTAATGGCTCTACTTTTACCCACAGCAGTCGTTTCTTCCTCCAGACCGCTAGTCGCCTTCAGACTTGGCTCATTTCCCAAGCTATGGGGTCTCTTCAACCGCAACTGTAATTTACGGCATTGTTCCAAGCGATGTGTGTCGATAACTAATGTCGTCTATGCTGAAGATGTTATGGTTCCTGGTGCGGCTAAATCGGCGAGGCGGAGAGAGCAAATTGAGCTCGAGCACGACTCTATTACGGTTCTCAATGAGAGAATTCGGCGGTTTCATGTAAAGAGGGAGTCTTCGAAAACGGCTATGGAGGCCGAGGAGGCGGACCGGTATATTCAGATGGTGAAGGAGCAGCAGCAAAGGGGCTTACAGAAGTTGAAAGGGAATAGGCAAAAGAAAGAGAGCGATGGTTATGATTATAAGGTTGATCCTTATACGCTTCGTTCTGGGGATTATGTCGTGCATAAGAAGGTCGGTATTGGCCGGTTCGTTGGAATTAAATTTGATGTTCAGAAGGGTTCTACGGAGCCTACTGAGTATGTGTTCATTGAGTATGCCGATGGGATGGCGAAGCTTTCAGTTAAGCAGGCGTCTCGAATGCTGTATCGCTATAGTCTGTACGTTTGTTCGTTCATTTACCCGCTTACGCATTCTGTTCATCGTGAACTTTCGTAGAATTATTCGCTACATTCATTGAATTGTTCAATGTTGGCCGTCATTTGGTGGCACATGCTAATTCATAATAGCAGACAAGTAGTTGGATTCGTGAGGATAAACAATTTGAATGAGCCTGCTAAATTAAAACTTCCAAGAATGAGTTTAAACTCAAGAATATATTGTGAATGAATTGCTCTTAAAAGGGTAAGAAAATTATTCAGAGCAGTTGTTTGGAACTATGGTAACTAGTCTTTCTGGAGTTGAGGTTATACGAACAAATTCATTATTTGCTTTGTTATGTTTCTATTTACATATCCATGTTTCATTTATTTCATACTTTATTACATTTTCAGACCAAATGAAAACAAAAGGCCTCGTACATTGAGCAAATTAAATGACACTACCACATGGGAAAAGAGAAAGACCAAGGGAAAGATTGCAATTCAGAAGATGGTTGTTGATTTGATGGAACTGTATCTTCATAGGTTGAAACAGAGAAGGCCTCCCTACCCGAAGTGTTCGGCTATGGAGGAATTTGCTGCTCAGTTTTCTTACACGCCTACAGTGGACCAAAAAGAGGTACTTTCACTCAAAGGCTTCTGCCCTTCCATTCCTTGGGTAGGGATGGTGGAGCTTCTTGGAATTTATCCAACTCCCATAAGGGAGCCTAACGAATCAAAAGTTTCATGTATGGTTTTGAATTGAAATGTTACATATGTATATTTACGTTCCCATCAACTTCAATTTACATTTCGTCCTTAAACTATAAGTTTTATTTCAGTTGAATAAAAAATTCAATAGTTTCAATAATGTTATCAAACTTATCCATTGAGCAAGTTCTTAATCTTAGAGTTGTTTTGACAAATGATTGGTAATATGACATTGTACATTATGATTGACTTATATAAATAAGGATACCTAGACATTTAACAACATGGAATTGTAGGAATTTATTCAAAACAGTGTAATGGGTCAAAATTCATTATCACGACATCAATATTATCTTTCTTTGAACACAACAATCAAATATTATTTACCACATCATCTTACCATTTATTTTGGGAGGAAGGACTAGGGATTCTCTATAAACAATTTATCAGTTTTAGGGACGACACTAAAAACTAGCCTAGAGTTTAGAGATGGAATCAATATTTTAGTCTTTCCCATTTGTTTGACTTCTTAAAGTCGTTCCAGATGTCTAAATATGGGTCTGGATCAATTGCTCATGTTTTACTGTTTGTACCAGTGCATACTAAATCATCTTCTATTCATTAGAACATGATATACTGTTGCTGCTCTAGTTCATTTATATCTGCAATGGCAAGCATAATAAGTTTCGTTAGTATGCGTTTGTATATTTATACCTCCACCAATTCATCTTTATATTAGCCATTAGATGCTTTCAGATTATTGCTATATTACTTTAAAGACCTAGATCCCTACTTGTGTTTTCTGAAGTTTCAGTGGATATGCATATTCTACTCTCTTCTTCTTGTAAAGTATCTGTTATTTATGCAGGCTTTCAGAGATGTTGAGAAAGATTTGACAGAGAGGGAAACTCCAATGGATCGTTTAATTTGTGGGGATGTTGGCTTTGGTAAAACTGAGGTTGCACTGCGTGCAATCTTCTATGTAGTCTCAGCAGGAAAGCAAGCTATGGTTCTAGCACCAACGATAGTCCTTGCCAAACAGCATTTTGAAGTTATCACACAGAGATTTTCTTCTTTTCCTGATGTTCAGATTGGACTATTGAGCAGGTTTCAGGTACTGTTAGATAAGCCTTAATTATGTGAAGACACCAGCATATAAGTTCTGGTAAAACGGCAAGGAATAATTCTAAGTCACGTGGACACAAACAATATAAAGTACTTTGAATTTCTTTATCCGTTTGGTGCATGTTGGCTTGGCTTAAATTATATTCTTAAATAGTTTGTTTTGTAGCTGACTCGACATGAATGTAACCGCTTAATCTTACTTTTATTCTGTTATGCGAACTCACTCTAAAAGAGTATAACTGCTGAATGTCTAAGCTAACTATACACATTACGACATGCAGACAAAATCAGAGAAAGATAAGCATCTAGAAATGATCAAAGAAGGCCAATTGAACATTGTTGTTGGGACTCACTCACTCCTTGGAGATCGTGTTGTATATAGTAATTTAGGGCTTCTAGTTGTTGATGAGGAACAGGTTCCTTTTTTTTTTGGTATCTCATTTTAGTTTGCTATTAATCATCCTGGTCTGGTGTAAGAGTAACTTACTTTCCTTCTGTTTCTTTTGTCTTTCCAGAGGTTTGGTGTCAAACAGAAGGAGAAAATAGCTTCTTTTAAAACTTCAATTGATGTTCTTACTCTCTCTGCAACACCGATACCGCGGACCCTGTATTTAGCATTGACTGGATTTCGCGATGCTAGGTAATTGAATCAACGCCTGTAATTCCTGAGTGAAGATACTGTTGGGATTTGTTGATTTCTAATTATTCTGGTATCCCTTTCTACTTTTGGGTCTAAATCACTGCTATCTTTCTGTGCTTTAGCTTGATTACAACTCCTCCTCCGGAAAGAGTTCCAATAAAGACCCATCTCTCAGCATTCAGTAAAGAAAAAGTGAAATCGGCTATTAAGTATGAGCTGGAACGTGGAGGCCAAGTTTTTTATGTTTTTCCTCGAATTAAAGGTAATGCATTAACACTTTTTTTTAAGATTTAAATTGTACTGTACGCTCAACTCTTAAGAACAGCTTTTATTT
This sequence comes from Cucurbita pepo subsp. pepo, assembly GCF_002806865.2. Classification (NCBI taxonomy): domain Eukaryota; kingdom Viridiplantae; phylum Streptophyta; class Magnoliopsida; order Cucurbitales; family Cucurbitaceae; genus Cucurbita; species Cucurbita pepo. The sequence goes on from NC_036638.1 coordinate 16,487,967, forward strand.
ATCCATTCCTTCATGGCGCTACTTTTTAATTATGTGTATATGTGCATACGTTCTGGTTACAAACAGTTTCCCTTGATACTAACAAGGGAGAATGGGAAAATAAGATCCAGGCAAGCCAATTAGAGAGCTTTTTTGCTCCTTTGCCTGCCTAGGAGGCTCTCTTTCACCCCGTTTTTGTACTTCCTCTTTTCTATTATTTTTAACTGGCTTTAATCATGGATGGAGAATACCTACAAAAATGTTTATAAGGTTTTCCAACAGGATGGCAACGTACAACCCCCCAAAAAGTGATCATAACTCTTATCATTTCCTTTGAAAGGATGGCTGCTGTGAATTTAATTGATGAGACTATAAAGAAACATCATTTGCACAGAAATTAGTCCAAGGTATATATGCAGCATCTCCAAATTGGTGATTTCCATTTCCCCCTTGCTCTGATTGCACATGGAGCACCTGACTGTCAGGCAATATTTGGGTTCTTAATTTTGTCAGCAATCTTAATTGGATCTAAGTTCAAATACTTAAAAAAAAAATTCTTTTCCAATTAGCCTTGCAGAGAAAAAGAAGGGAAGAGGCTTTTGATCGTTGTGATATCATGGAACAAGGATTTATAAGTAGACTAACACATCTCCAAAGCCTATCGTTTATGGTTGCGCATTAGAGTAGGGGAAAAGTTCTGAATCTTCTTAGCCAAAGAAATCAATTATTTTGTTTTTCATACCTTAGATTCCTCCTAAAACCAAAATCCTATAATGTCACTTCAACATCTGGACAATCGCAAATATTTCTGAATTTTCATTTCAAATGAGTTCTTTCTGATAGGGAGATAGCTGAGTTGACATCTTTATCCATTTTACATGATACTTTTGTTTCCTCGAGTTTTAGAGAGAACAGAGTTTGGACACTTGAGTCTTCTAACGTGGTCTCTTGCAAGTTTCTCTTCTTTAGCCTTGTTCCCCATGTCAATCTGTGTTAGTCCCCTTTCTTCTTCCCTAGAAGGAAAAAGTTATGAGAATGCGTGCCACAACCTCTTCTCAATTGCTAAGATTTTGGTTTATATTCATAGTATATACTACTAAAACCTAGTGACTTGCTACTTCGTGCAGCAACTAGACACTGATAAAAGGAATAAAGATTGTAAAAAACCTTTGGAAGCATTTGATGTGTGGTGCGCCATTTAGTTCAATACTCAACAGAGCGAAATAATTTAAGCAGACAAGGAACTTTGGCTTAAGGGTGGTTTACAAGTAGGGGACCTCTAGCACATTGTATATTATTTGTTGGGATTTGGTCTCTAAATAACCTTAGTTTTTTCTCTTTAGTTTCCATACCAAGAGTGCATCAAGGACACTTGAAATTATCTCCTCATAGTTTTTAGATTCTCTACTGCAAATTGATTTGCTTGTGAACTGGTGGGGTTTTTTACATTATGAAGGTTAATAGTTCAAATCTCCTGCGGTTGGCATGAATTATCCAAAGGAGAGTCTATTGATGTTGGAGACTTGAGCTCAAATGAACACTACCAATTACACTAGAGGGATCCATCAAATACTTTCATTTTGAGGTTAGAGGTTCTTTTGACCTCTCACCAAGTTTAGAGGTCTGAATCTAGGGCTTGAGTGTCACATGGAAAGATAGAGATTTGAATTAAAGAATTTTTATACCAGTAGTAATATGTAAGAAAATATAATTTCTTCTCTCTACTTTATAAATCACATGTACGTTATTTGCGAGATCCTTTACTTAGCAAGCTAATTAAAATTTTAATCCGACCTATTAATTAGAAAGCATAGAAAGCAAATGTAAGAAAAGGGGGATACATACATACAAACAATATGTTAGTGAACCACAACAAATGAACATGAGTGAAGTGAATTCAATCATTTTCTCCCTTCAGAGATTCACGGTTCCCAGGAATTATTTAGTTTTAAAAAAAGGCAAATAAAAGCGAAGCCCAAAGGAGGCTAAAACAGTTGCAAAGTCCTCTTCAGTCTGTGGAAACATTGTAATTACTATTTCTATCATGAGAAGACCAAAAGGAAAAAGTAGAAACGTGATAATATCCAAATATTTTTTGATTGCTCCTTTCTGGATATAATAACCATCATGTAATTCCTAAAGTTGTTTTCTTGATTGTGTTAAGTTGCATTTCTTATCATTGCGCCAACAATATGTACTTCTTTCCTATTACATGCATTTATAAGAAATTCATGCAGCTTTATATCCAGTTTGGTAATGCCATAATTGAACCACAGGACTCGAGGAAGTGAAGGATTTTCTTGAGGCGAGTTTTCCAGACATTGAAATAGGTCTTGCTCATGGAAAGGTATTTTGTGTCCCTTTGTCAATTATGTGAGGCCTTAGTGTTGAATTAGCCGCTATCTAATACAACTTGAGCTTTAGCAATTGTTTCTAGAGCAACTACATTGACTGGTGAGCTAGAATATGTTTCAACAACAACAAACGTGCTCTGCTTTAGTTCATTCAAGCTTAGGGAATTAAGAAGTATGATGAATAAATTATTTTGTAGGACACTCTTTTTTAATTGCTGGATATTGTTTTTTCATGGGAAAGACTCCTGGTTCGTTAAGATATCAAAGCATCATTTAAGGTCTAAGGCTATCATACTAAAAATATTATCAAGCAAAACCTAGTTCCCGTCAGGAATACCTTCGTGTTCAATCTTTGAAAATGTTGTAGCTGCATATTTTATTCTTTCATTTCACTTATATAGCCATTATTTGCAGCAATACTCAAAGCAACTTGAAGAAACCATGGAAAATTTTGCACTTGGTGCTATTAAGATTCTTATATGTACGAATATTGTTGAAAGTGGTCTGGATATTCAAAATGCAAACACCATCATTGTTCAGGATGTTCAACAATTTGGGTTAGCACAATTATACCAGGTCTTGCCTATTCCCTCTTTTATTTCATTTTTGTCCGTCTTTGAGGAGAACTATGTTCTTTTAAAATTAACATTTCAATCTTTGTTTGGAATGTATATTTTTAAATGGAGATCAAGAGATGATACTATTGAATGTTGCAAAGAGGAAAACTTGCTTTTTATGGGGTTTTTTCTAATGCCCCTTGGCGATGGATCAAAAAATTGAAATGGTCATATAATTATTGTGTTTGCTCCCTTTTATCTTTATGAACGTTATAGTTATCTTTATTTTTTTATTATTCTACTATCTTCTTTTACTCTTTCCCTTACGTATCTCTCTAATGTCTGATAGCTGCGTGGAAGGGTGGGCCGGGCAGACAAGGAAGCTCATGCGTACTTGTTTTACCCAGACAAGGCCCTGCTATCTGATCAAGCACTGGTTTGTAGTTTCAATTCCATCTCATCTTTGCCATTGTAAACAATGTGGATGTTCTACACCATAATAATCTATCCTGGGCAATATGATCTTGAAACTTTCGAATTCTTCTAGTGTTTATTGCTCTTCTTTATTATCATTTAGGAAAGGCTTGCCGCTCTTGAAGAATGCCGTGAACTTGGGCAAGGTTTCCAACTCGCCGAGAGAGACATGGGCATAAGAGGGTTTGGTACCATCTTCGGTGAGCAACAAAGTGGTGATGTTGGAAATGTGGGCATTGATCTCTTCTTTGAAATGCTTTTTGACAGCTTGTCTAAGGTTTGTAATGATTCACCATCTACTAGTTTATATTTTGAGAGGGCAGCAGTTTCTGGCATGAAATAATGCGAAGTACTAATAATGCTTAAAAATTTTATTCACTGAAGTGCTAACCTCGTTTCTAAAACCAAATGTTGATTTTCCTGTGTATTTTTCTTGTTGCCATTGTTTCTTCTTTCTGTTTCCTTTATCTTCTGCAGTAATGATGTGTGAGCACATGCAATCTACAGTTGATCAATTAGCTAACTTTTGAATTATGGGTTGGTTGCTAATTTCTCTAATTCTGGATGGATTCTTTTCCTATGAGTTGCAGGTTGACGAACACAGGGTAGTCTCTGTCCCATACCAGTCAGTAAAGGTACTTTCTTGACTGGTGTTTGTTGAAAAAAAAAGAAAAAGAAGTTTGACTATTGAATTTAAGGGTCTAAATAGTAACTACTTTTCATGGTTCTAAGTCAGCTATCTTTTGTTGACAAAGAGAATTACAACATCTTTAACAAGCAAAAAACAACTTGACTGCTTTGTTTCTACTGAAATTCAGTTCAACATTGATTGCGTTGTGAAACACAACTTGTCTTCTAGAGATTGTAAGTAAAATTTGAAGTCGAAACTTGAAAGGGGTTGGTTGTCAATTGAGGGAGTGAGAAGAGATAAAGACAGGTAATAATTGAGAAGCTTTTTTTTTTTAAACCAGAAACGGAGCTCTTCATTAAATAAATGAAACAAGACTAATGTTCAAAAGATACAAACTCCATGAGGGAGTTGAAAAATAAACAGAGAAGAGATATAAAAAGTAATATTTGAGTTGTTTAGGCTTGTGTTTACTAGAAGGAAGGTTCAAGTTTTTCCAACTACCTGGGTATCTTGTTCTTCTAGTTCTAACTTCTTGCAGTTTCTTTCTGTATTTTCTTATTCACTATTAATATAATTCTCTAGTTTATATTTTAAATTGTGTCTGATTTTTATCGCTTTCTAACAGATTGATATAGATATTAATCCTCATTTGCCCTCTGAGTACATTAATTATTTGGAGAATCCCATGAAAATAATTAATGGAGCTGAAAAGGCGGCTGAGACAGACATCTGGGCTTTAATGCAATTTACTGAAAATTTGCGCCGTCAACATGGAAAAGAACCTTACTCAATGGAGATTCTGCTGAAGAAGCTTTATGTGAGGAGAATGGCAGCGGATCTAGGAATTTATCGGATATATGCTTCAGGAAAGACCGTTTGCATGGAAACTAAAATGAATAAGAAAGTTTTCAAGTTGATATCTGAATCAATGGTATCAGAGGTGCATCGAAATTGTTTGACTTTTGAGGAACATCAGATCAAGGTGAGCATATAGAATATCTTGCTGTTCATTTCTTGATTTGTTAAAGTTTATTATTCTTGATCTTGGTCTTGATCTCTAGCCTTTTCTCCACCTGCTGTGAAATGCTTAAACATATGAAATGGAAAAAGTAAAAGGAAATTCTATATGGAAAAATATTAAAATTCTTGTTACTTTTTAGTCTACATGTAACTTTTTCTTCGGAAGAATCAAAGAGAAAAAGAACAATGATCGGTCTTAGAGTTGACAAGGGCCCGAATCACTGAAATGGCTAAACACAGAAGGAAAAAGAACGAAAAGTCCTACCAAACACCCCAGTTATAACTTAGGCCAAAAATATCATGTGACCGAAGTACAACCGTAGGCAAAAGGGAGGTATTGAAATCTGCAGGGTATGATTATGAATGTACGTAAGGAGAAAAAAGAACTGAAGGGTAGCATATGAATGTAGGGAAGGAAAGTTCTTTTTTTTATTGATTCAGTTTGATGAGAGAGCACATTTGCTGCATAATGGAATGTGAATTCTGTTTAGATCTTTGCTTTCAGGGGAGTGTGTTGAACTCTTAAATCCTTCTGCAAGGTATCTTCCCTTAATTGGATTCCGTCCTTTTTCCTTTGTCCTATACATCATATGAAGTAAAGTAAGCATCATTGTGTCAGCCATACCTTCTTTCTTGTGTTACATTGTGTCAGCCATACTAAATAATCTATGCGCACAAAACTGAAAACATTTGAACAATGCTGCTCGTGTATATCTGCATTCTGTTTCTAACCTATGCAATTCAAATTGGCATCTTACTGTTTTTATTCTCTGTCTGTCCCCCTTTGCCTTTCACCTTTGGCAGGCTGGACTTCTCTTAGAGCTACCAAGAGAACAACTGCTAAATTGGATCTTTGAGTGCTTGGTGGAACTTCATGCTTCCCTCCCAGCCTTGATCAAATACTAGCTCTTATTACAGCAGGTTTCACAATGATTTTCTTAATCACAAGGCTTCATGCATATAATGTCCATTAACCAGCCTTGTTATTTTAAAAGCCTGAAATTTAGACTTGGCCTCTGAGGTCTCTGAACAAGAAGCTTTTGACATGGAAAATCTCAAATCCCAAGCAAAAGTATATTACCTGTTGTTAGTAAGCTGGAACAAGCTGATGGATATCACTTTCGAGCATTGTTTCAAGGTAAGCCTGGGATAACTGAAAACTGTTCTTTTCCCTCAACTAGCCTCTTCTTTCAACGGTTTTTCTTATTGCAGGATACGAGCTGGAGTTATCTTTCCAGAATATATAGCAGTGCCCGGGATCTGCTGGTGTATACGACGTTATCGAGACTCCAAGAAGGCTACGACATCACTCAGGTTACAATTTGTTCTGCCCCTCATTGTCTGTATATCATATTCGTTAAATCTTGTTATCAAGTTTGATTAGAAGCACAGTTCTGTTTTATTCTGATCTTAAAATTTACATGAGAAGAGGGTATGTTGTAAAGAAATTCTATGTTAATAAGTACAAAAAATTTAGGGAAGGGTTGAAGTAGGAACCAACAAGCATAGAGTTATTGAACATTTCAGAAGAAAATTGTGAGAAAAATGTTTTATATTATTATATCCACTTTTGATACCCTTTATTCCAGGCTGCTGTATGCATCTCTTTATTCCATGCTCTATTTTCTGATACTAAATTTCTAAAATTAAGCTTGCTTTACCATAAAACTTGATGCTCTTGTATGTTGAGAAATCTGAATCCCTAGATATTGATATACCAACTTGAGTTTTCCTTGTATTATTTACCCCTCAAATCCAATATGATCTCTCAACCTTTTTCTATGTCATATAAGCTCAACATTGACTTAATTACTCTTTGCTACAATTCATTAATGAAAGCATGCATGACTGAAGCCACTTAGATACGTGTCAACACTCGTGTAAAAACCGTTCCAAGATAACAGATATAACCATAATTTGATCTGGAGGTCTAAGATGTATGTCTTAATAAGTTGAACTATACTCATGTTGACAAAATTTTGGTAAGGTATTTTAAAAATAGAATTGATCTTATTTTCTTAAGGTTCCCTTTTGATCCATAGAAATGGACCTCTGGTTAGGTTTTTATCCAAAATTATGAGAAGTTTTGGGTTACATATCACTTCCCAAGGATGTTGGTCCCCAAAATTCTTTTAAAGAAGCTTCATAAAGCTGGAAAACAAGCACAGGTTTGGAGCCAAGACAATAATCAAATGAACTGTTCACCAAAAGAAAAGGAAAAAGTTGATGATCAAATTACATTAGTGCAGCCATTAATGTCCATTTATTTCCAAGCCCCCTCATACTCCTCCTGCATTGTTTAGCAAGAAGAGATTAGCTCAGATAAAGCATGATGATCATCAACAGATCATGAACAAATTATCCATTCTACTAAGCCAGCAGCTTCATTTGTTTGTGTTATTGCATCTTTGAACCTTGTTATGCAGTGGCTGTGCCTGCCCTCATGGCCGCCCTTCCTGGCCACGTGAGGGGTTAGGTCTGTGGGCCCGTAGTTGGGTTGACCGAGTTCGTGTGGTGGGCCTGTTGGTCAGGAACTGTGTCGAGGACTTGTGGGCCTGTTGGTGAGGAACTGGGTCGAGGACTTGTGGGCCTGGAGCTGGGCCGAGACATGCGTGGGCTTCGCGCCTGGTAGGTTGTGGGCCTGGAGCTGGGCCGAGACATGCGTGGGCTTCGCGCCTGGTAGGTTGTGGGCCGGTGGGCTCGTATGCCCTGGGATGCTGGATCGGTCTACATGTCGGGTTCGGGTTGACCCAACTCTATGGCTCGTGGACCTCTTTTTCTCTGCAGAAGCTACAAATTTTGATTCCTCTGGTGAGCTCAACGACGTTGGTTCTACGGTAGATTTACAATGTAAATCTTCCCAAAACACGGTAGATCACGCAGGGTAGAACTTTAGAAGAAGTTCGGAGGAGACCGAGCTCAAGTTCAATGAAAACGAAAGAGGGAAGGATTCTGATCTGTGACAACAATTTACGATTTTTCAACAAAGAACTAATTCGGTGTGATGCTTGAAAACCAAATTTAAATGAGGGAGAAGATTGGGAGAGCATTTCTAAAGAGAATGGGAGAAGAAACGGTTGACGTTCGTTGTTGAGATTGCGTGAATTCCAGCGAGTTGTGTGAATTCCAGCTACTCGCCTGGCTACTCACAATTGACTAACGACCAACTTATAATAATTATTATTATTACTACTAATACCTAACGAGTTAAAATCTAGATAAATTTTGAAAAATGAAAATTCATATCATTAGAGCGTTGGAAATTAAGCTACTCTTACCATAACCCAACAACCTTAAGAGCTCTAGCGTATTCGAACCCTTGTAAAGTCGTTTAAGACTCGAGTAAAGTTCATGTCTACTCTGTTACCTTTTAAAAATCAGGAATATTTGCTACAATGTAACTAGCAGATTTTAAAACATATTTATTTCAAGAATGTAGGCTCAACCCCAATAAAATAATCATAATAATCATTCATACCAGGGCAGGCAAAATGGAAGCTCATGGTCTGAGCTAAAGCTTGGACTTGGGAGCTTGAGGTTCTCTAGACCATGAAGGAGGAATGATTCTGTAATCTTGTGTTGGCTCTTCAGCCTTCTGCTTTTCCCTTTCCTCTTCCTCTGCTTCTTCTTCTTCTTCATCCAATACATCCTTTGAGAATGCATTAGGGTTTGCTTTTATGCAGCTCTGCAAAGCCACAAAAGGATGCACACAGTCCGATCCCTTTACAAAAACCAATCACAATTTAGCTGTTAGTATGTGCCACAATTTTCTTTGAAGATACCAAACAAACTTTCAATCCCATGCCTGTTTCACTTTAATTCTTATACTTTTACTAATTCAGATTTCTTAATTCCCTTTCGGGCTTCCCCTCAAAGTTTTTAAAACGCGTATATACTAGGGAGGAGAACGGAACACCCTTATAGCGTGGATCCACTCCACGCTATAAGGGTGTTCCATTCTCCTCCCCAATCGATATGGGATCTCACAATTCACCCCCCTTCAAGGTCCAGCGTCCTCGCTGGCACTCGTTCCTTTCTCCAATCGATGTGGGATCCCACCAAATCCACCCCCCTTCTGGGCCCAAGGTTCTTACTAGCACACCGCCTCGTGTCTACCCACCTTCGGGGAACAACCTCCTCGCTGGCACATCGCCCAATGTCGGCTCTGATACCATTTGTAATGGCCCAAGCCCACCGCTAACAGATATCGTCCTTTTTGAGCTTCCCCTCAAGGTTTTTAAAACGCGTCTGCTAGGGAGAGGTTTCCACACCCTTATAAAGGGTGTTTCGTTCTCCTCCCCAACCGATGTGGGATGTCATAGTTACATTCCTCTTTAGTGAAAAAGCAGAAAATAAACCTAATGTAGTAAATTATAAAAATAATAAATAAAATTTAAAGGAAAAAGTAAAAGAAATCTAAGGAGCACATTAGTTGCAGAGTTAGACAAGATTAGTCATAGTCCCTTGTTTCTACTTTTCAACCAAAAACATACTCTAAATAACTTAAATGTACAAACTAATTGCTATTTTGAATTCCAATTATCTCTCACTACCGTCAAAGACATTTGGTAAGTTCTAATGCAAAAGTATGAACCACAATGAAACTTTAAACGTATAGAGAACAAATTGACTCAACAATTAAGGGATAACGATTGAAAATGTAACTTAAAAGTTAGTGGATGGGGTGGTTCCATCTTTTTCCTTACCTTTTCCTCTGCAGTACTCTTGAAGAAGCAGAGAAAAGCATCAGAAAATTGGACCCCACATGGACCTTTACGCAAGTCAGCTATGCAGGGGCACTCTAACGCTCTGTTAGCTTTGGCCTCAAGAGACTGAAAGAAGCATAGGTCAACTTCTTTGTTGGCAATTCCAACTTCAAAAGAAAACTTAGATCTTTAGAGTGGACAAACCTCATTTGCTTCATTGCCATAAGCTGCAGCTTCTGCACGAATGACAACAACGTTGTTGATTATCAAACATGTTCTCAAATCTAACACCAAACGGGTAGAGTACAACAGGAATTGCAAATAATATTTCATTTCATCTGTATTTAAACCTAATAAATTTAAAACAAAGAATTGTTGAAGCGCACTAGACAAATAATATTTTTCTGGTTCTGATTTAAAGGCAGTATCATTCAATTTTTTCGGTTATCTCTTGTGATGCCAGCTTAGTATTTCACAACCGACGTGTCGTAGCTTGTGGTTTTCTTTTCATAGGCACTTTCAGTTTTGCCTCTTATGAACCCTATAGTTTCCTCCCTTACCTGAATAATACCTCACGATCTCACTTGTTAGTCTACAGAAAACCGCATGGCTGCAACAATTGCTTAGCATTTTGCTAAAAAAAATTCCCCATCAATGAAGAACTATAAGATAAACCACATGCAGTTGAGCATGGTGCAATCAGGTTAAGTTTTCACTGGAAAAGTTTCGATTGGATGCACTCCTCTAAGAAGTCTGGTCTACGTATTTAAGTAACCTCTCACAAATTAGATTGATACAACTTTCATCCGTGACAAATTTGGCCCTCCAATACTTAGAAGCTACAGATTAGAAGCCTGAAGAACACCTTCAGCAGCAAGACACTAGCAAGTGTTGTCCATTGTGTTTATCCCCTCATACACTAATGCCGACAGACAGACCCATGAAATTTCCTTATTCACAGAATAAAAAAAAAATACCGACTACTAAATGGAAGTTGATGACTTCTTCACAGGTGGTTGAACAATTAAATCTGCTGAAATTGTTTTGCAAGTCATGGGATATCTACAATCTTCTCTTCCCCACGTTAATTTATAAAAATGAACAAAGAGGTTATCCTTCGTTTCAAACAATTCAAACTTCCTATTGAAACCAAGCATGAAACAAAAATCTTAGTCCTCTATTTGATGGTGGACGAGAGTTACCACTCGTTTAAAGTGCTGAAGAACAAGGAATCCACGTTAGATTATCTTGTCATCCCTCCTATATCTCTTTCCAAAATGAGAGAGCTGAACTAAAGCATCGCTGTCCTGTTGAAATTGAATTAACTCTCCTACCTCTAGCCTATAGGCCACTTTAAGTTGTGTGCTGTCAGCTTAGTATTTCACATATTTGGATAGTAAGTGACTCTTCATTTGTGAAGTATTGCCAGTACACGCTCATGTATTCTGTAACCCTCCCGCATGTTCCAACAAGCTCTCTTCAACTCAATGCTTAGTCTCAATCTACCAGAAACCTCAGTTTCATTTAGAAAACCTTATTTAATCTTCCAATACAAACACGGCAACGTTCCAAGAACTGAATGTAGTTAAAACATGCTACGAAGGAAAGAAAAAAATCAATAAAACGAACAGAAAATCAACTCAGCAAAATTCATGATACTCCATAGATCTTTTAGCGCTCAAAATTTAAATTTCTCGAACACGATTCGTTCTCACATGAAAAAAATCGCTTCGTTAGCCTACAGATACATTTTTATAGACACTAGGAATACGAACTGAACAAAAAGACAAGAAGAACTCAGTAAGAAGACGACGAACCTGCAATTAGAGAATCCATGGAGGGAGATTCGGAAGAGGAACCGGAGACAGGACTTGGAGACGGATTCCGGCTTTGTGGTAGATCGTTCGGAGACGATGCCGCTGCTACGCTCTCCGTTTGACCCATCCTTCTCTCAAGTCCACAACTCAAGTTGGAAACCGTATAAGCTCTGAAAAGGCGGACCGAAGAAAAATGGAGCTTTTTTTATAAAAAAAATAAAATAAAATAAATAAATAATGACTTTTTTATATAAAAAAAATAACTTTTTAAAACAAATAATAAGATTTTTTTTTTAAATAACTTTTTATTATGAAATAAAAAAATTGCTAATTATCTTATTTAATTTGTTTTATTTTTTTAAAATGATATTATTACCGTATTAATCTCTAACTCATTCACATATTTATTTAAGTCAAAATCTTATTTTAGTAATATTAATAAATAATATATTAATTTAATTATGATCAAAATTAATGTCTAAAATGAATGAAGTTAAAATCTTTAGAAAATTATTGTTTAATATATTTTTAAGATTTTTATATTATTTTTAAAAATCTTATTATTACACTTATATAAATATATATATATATTTTTCTAATAGTTTAGGACTATTTATCTTGATCAAAAGATTCCATTTATTTATTTATATATATATATATATATATATATATATATATATATATATATATATATATATAAATTGTGATATAATAACGTTGCAACAAATAGAAAATAAATATATTAGAACATAATTTGTGAACATTCAACTAGCAAGATATAAAATTATTGGTTTATCTTTAAATATATTTAAATTAAAAGTTACAATTACTTGTCTATCTTTAATCGTTAGGATTTAAACTAAGGTGTGAGTCTTCTTCAACCGGCCAAAGTACCACTCTGGCAAATCTATTGTAAATAAGATTTTTTAATATATTTTATATATTTGAATTTAGCTCGGGTCAACTCGAGGGTTTTACCCACGAACCCGAAACCGAACCGATTCAGTTTGGGTTCAGAAAAATGAACCCAACCCTACCCGAAATGCTAATCCAACCCAACCCAATCCTTGTAGTTCAGGTTGGGTTGGTCCCGATTGTCTGGTTGTCGGGTTGAATGTACACCCCTAATATGAATCAAGAGACATCAATTATACAATATACTTTATTGAAGATGTGAAGAAAATATTGTTAAAATTATCAAAAAGATATTTCAATTCATGTCACATTAAATAGAATGAAGTTTCATGTTATAAATTTTGGGTGGATTACAATTTAGAGCAATTTATAGTTATTATATTTCATTAATGTCTTTCGTAATGCCTTTAATAGTTTCATTTTGAGGCTATATAAAGCTATATATGTTATATTTGAAAGAAGACTTAAAAACTATAATAAAAGAATCATTTGTGTTTTTCTTGAGCCAATGACTAAATTTATTTGCAATTCTATATAGTTTAGGTTGCATGTAAAATCATTCAAGCTCGACATGATCAATCTTACTTGTGGAGTGATTCAAATCTTAATTAAGTGTTCTTGCGTTGAGATATTTGATCAACAAGAATCATTCAAGTTAGACATGATCGATCTTGCTTGTGGAGTGATTCGAATCTCAAACAAGTGTTCTTGCGTTGAGATATTTGATCAACAAAAATCATTCAAGTCAGACATGATCGATCTTGCTTGCGGAGTGATTCGAATCTCAAACAATGTTCTTGCCTTGAGATATTCGATCAACAAGGTAATCTGAATCTTACTCCCCCTGTAGTGATTTCCACATATCAATATTTTTTTAAACAGATAACATTTTTTTTTTGACAATGTGAATTTTCGACTTCATGGAAAGAACGAACAATTCAATTATCATTGAGTAAGCTCACTTTAATGTATGATATGTAATGTATAAACTACCATTATAAATCAATTTGAGCATAGTTTAACGGATTAAAACATTATATAGGATCAAAATATTAAATATTTGAATTAAAAAAAAGATATTTATGAAATTTGATTAAACTACGAGAGTGTCAACTCAAATGACACGTGAACCTACAAACTCGGATTAACTAATTCAAACTATAAAAATCGGGTTAAAATAAAGTTTTTTTTTTATATTTGAGTTCCGTTGAATCTTTGGAAACAACAAATTGAGTTTTGTTTGAAGATCCAGCGGGAGTAATTTTTTTTATTACTAAGATTAATAATATTTAATATTGTAACTGATGTTAGTGATGCGGTGGATATTTGATATTTGAGTTTTATGATATTTTAATTATTAATATAATATATCGTATAAATAAATATAATTTTTTTAAAATAATTAAAAAAAAAATACAACTCAACCATCCAATAGAGAATTGAGTTGTAAACTGGGTGCAATTCGAAATTGAAATAAATAATGATGGAAGCATCCAAACAAAATTTAAAATTTTAAAACCATAGGATTTACGAAAGAAATAATGCATGTGATCATTCCATGACGAAAATGAGAGCAGATGATTCGAGGAAGAATAATGTGAGAGGCTGAACTGGAGGAACATTGACTACGAACAGGTTCAAATCATCTCTCTCGATCAATCCATTTCTTCAATTTGTAATTGCTCATTCAACAATTTCGAATTAAACTGGACAAATATCCGGTTTCGGCGAGATAATGGCGAAGAAAGTGAAGGTTACAACAGGGATCGAGCAAATCATCTCTCGATCAATCCATTTCTTGAATTTGTAATTGCTCATTCGACAATTTCTTAAATTGGACAAATATCTGGTTTCCACGAGATAATGGTGAAGAAAGTGAAAAGTACAGGATTCGAGACCTTGAAAAAGAACCAGCCGAACACATTCAGATCCATCTTTCACCGCAAAAAAACGAAGAATGGAGACGATTCTCCTTATTCCATCCCTCAGCTCTCTTCCTTCGCAAATTCTGTTGTCGCTCGTTGTTCCAAGTATTTCTTCATTTTTGTATTGGTCGAATGTTTTCTTTGCTGTTATCTTGTATATTTCTGCACGAGTTTGCATGCATTGTAATGTTAATGCTAAGGACTTTATCTTACAATATCAGCTGCTATTTTTCTTCAAAATTTGATGTGTTTACCATCTATTTTGTGATACTATGACTGTTATTCATGCGTGATGATAAAAGGCTACCGTACTGGTGATATACTTGAGTAAAAGTTGTTCTAACATGTGATTTGAAGTAGGATGATTAGTTGTTCATCATGTGCAAATGACTGATTCTCGGGAATTTTTCTAGTTACTGTTGAAGAACTCGAATATGACTATTAATAATCAATCGCTGCACTCATGATCCATGGACAATAATGCGAGTATGTGTGAAGCCCGTCCATTCAAATTAGGCATATCTATCAAACTAATCACTTCCTCTTGTTCTTCTTCATTAACTGTTGCATTATTGCACAGTTTACACATTTTTAGTCAGAGGATTTCAATAATTTAAGCGCTTTTAAAGATATGTTGCATGTCATATTGAAGGCATAGTTTGGATTCAGCATTTGTTATGCAATCTCCACAACTGGACATTGACTTGAGCTTTTATGTCATCGTCATTTCATGCATCTAAAGGCAATTCTGTTATGCAGGATTCTTCAAACGTCCATTGAAGAAATGCAACACATTTTTGATTCAGAGCAACCTGAAGCTAATAAGGAACCCGAAACTTATTCTAGAAGTTTGTTGGAATTTTGCTCATACCAAACACTCTATTCAATGAATAGACGTACAGATTATTTAAGTGACAAGGATTTTCGTCGCTTGACATACGACATGATGCTCGCTTGGGAGTGCCCTGGTATTGAAACCGAACCACTGCCGCAAGTGAGACAGTCTACCATTATTATACTCCATTGATATTTAGTAAGATAGAGTGAGATTATCACTTAGATGCATCTTTCTTTTTTCTCGTGGGGTTGGAGATGGGATGTGGAGGGGCGGAATTTGGGATAATTTTATCTTTTAGTTTTTTTTTTAAAAAAATTCATTTACAAAGATAGTAAAAAAAGAGGGAGAGAAGAAATTGATTGTGTTTCTAAATCCTCTTTCCAACTGTAGGAAACTGCTTCTTGCAGTAATGAGGAAGTAGAGGATAAGGAAGAGTGGTCACTATTTTATTCAAATTCTAAAAACACGGCTGTTCAGGTTAATAATGTTCTGGTTTTCTTATTTGCAACTTGATAGGCACCTTATTTTATCTCATGTCTAGGATGGGTACTTTGAAGATTGTTTTGCTAGCATTGACTGAGATTTAGAGGTACTAGTTTTTAGAACTCTTATATTATGATGATCAGGTTGATGACAAGAAAACTGTTGGACGAGAAGCTTTTGCACGGATAGCTCCTGCTTGCATTGCGCTTGCCGATCTCATAACTGTTCACAATCTTTTTGACTCTTTGACGAGTTCTTCAAGTCACCGACTCCATTTTCTTGTCTTTGACAAGTATATAAGAAGTCTTGAAAAGTAAGAACTTGCTTCGTTTGTGTGACAATTGTGTGATTTTATACATGTGATCGAAATCGTTTCTCCGACTTATACAGGTTTAGTTAAGAAAGCTTTAAATGTGTGATATACAGTTTTTGTTCTACACAAAACAGAAAATGAAATGGTTATCAAACATACACCTTGGATTTTATGATCTTCTATTTTGAAGTTTGTTCTTTTAAGATTAGTTTTTTGTTTCTTTAACGAAAGTTGATTTTAGTCAGTTCTGGATTCATGTTTTTGGTTCAGTAAAGTATTATTTAATCCGCTTTTGCTCAGTTTATGCTTCTGCAGCATTGTTAGAATGATTGTCGTTTAATGTTCGGGTTTTTATATTACATGCGGTTACATTCAAGCTTGTGTGTAGTGTATGATAATTGCACCTTGCAACAGAAATATATTGCAACTATTATATATTAATTTTATTTTTTTTGTGAATATCAAATGGTCACTGAAGAAGTCTTAAGGTGGGACCTATCTGTTTCTTGATCATGACCTTTTCTGTTCCAGAATTAGTTAGTTTATGGACTCATATCACTCTTAGGAAAGGATTATCACGATATCTGTTTCACAGGGTTATTAAGGCAACTAAACATGGATTGCACCCATCAACTGGAAGTCTTCATCTTTCCGAAGGAGAAATTGTCCTTGAAGTTGAGGGTACGCTACCCACTCAACCGGTGCTTCAGCATATTGGCATTTCTGCTTGGCCTGGTGAGTCTTGTTTCTACAAATGTAATCCAAGATTAAACAGATTGAACTACCTCCGTTTAAATTTTGAAGATTGAAATTTAAGATCCAAGTTTCCTTCTCTCGATTATAGTTTTTGAGCCATGAATAAAAATTCATGTTTCTTTCCTTTTTTTTTTTTTTTTTTTTTTTTTTTTTTTTTTNGCATTCCTTACTTTGTCGGTCAAAATATAGATTATTCATGTTGGATAGATTATAGTTGTTTATTGACTAAGAAAGGGTAGATAGTTCTCTCTTTGGAGATTTTGTCCCAGATTATGAGCTTTTTTTGGATTATAGATTTTGGAAGTTGTGGTGTAGAAAGTAGTTAATTCTTTTGTGACTAAAGGATTGATGCTTTCAAATTGGAGGAGAAAAGAGATAAGTCTTCCTTTTTCATGAGATTGCTATGGAATCAAGTGCAATGGTTAGAACCATCTTTGTGTATTCATCTCTATTTCCAATAAACTTAAGTTGCAAAAAAAGGTGAATGAGTTCTATTTGAAAGCTTAAATTGTAATTTTTTCTATCGAGTCTTTCATTGTCTAAGATGAATGGTTGGCTTGCATTTGAATAATAATATAAAAAAAATTACCTTTTCTGATAAAGGAATAAGAAGTGCATTCTGATTCTCGTAACTGTAAAGAAGAGAGGTTGGTTTGTCTTTTTAGGAAATGGTTAGAGAGTTCCAATAAAGCTCTTCACACTAGACCTACCAAGGAGTCACAATAAAGCTCTTAAGTTGCAAAAGATGTATGAAGACCAAGGAGTCACAATTAAGCTCTTCAACTGGCCAGAAACTTTAAATTCCCCAGAACTCACACTAGAACTACTCTAATCTACTCAAAGTTGGCCTAGAAACACCAGAAAATCACCAACAAGAGCCATCACACATATGTAACTTCATTGACATAGATCCATTCTTGTCCCATTGACATAGTGAAATCCCCCGGGGGAACCATTCTTGTCCTAGAGAAATGCTTTTGGACATTTTCTACAATAGGAGTCCAAAAGAGCAAGTTAGGAGTCCAAAAGAATAAACTTACGGGGGTTGTGTCGATATGAACCAAGACATCTCAATTATGTAATATGAAGTTCGAGGAAGATGTGAAAAAAATGTTGTTCAAATTACCACTAGATAAACTCTAGTCACATTAAGTGAAGTCATGTTTCATTAGTATATAGATTAAATTTATATACCGGTTAATTATGGTCATAAAGTGTGAATGCTACCACTCTTGAAATGTATCATGGAAGATCAAGGGTTTTATTTTGAGGCTATATAAAGCCATGTTGTCTTTGTAAAATAGACTTGAAAAATGGAGTAAAAAGAAAGTTTTCTTTGCAATTCTATATAATTTAGATTGCGAGCTTAGAATTATTCAAGTTTGAGTTGATCAATCTTGCTTGGGGAGTGATTTGAATCTCAAATAAATTTTCTTATCTTGAGATATTTGATCAATAAGGTAACCTGAATCTTACTTTCCCTTGAGGTGATTTCTTATTGTTTTGGTGTTCTTGAATATTTTAGATTTAAAAGTTTTATTTTTCAGTAAGGTTGTTACATCGAATTCTCGGGAGTTTCGTAACATTTGAGATTTAGGGGTTTGCATATTCATAAGGGTTCTTGGTTCCAATTGGTTGGGAGTTTCATATCATGTGTGATATAGTATTCACTTGATTGCTCTGCGGTGAAGATATTCACCAAGTGTTTTCCCTCCACATCTGCGTTTGATCTAGTTGATCTATTCATGCAGGGAGGTTGACACTGACCAATCATGCCTTCTACTTTGAGTCATTGGGTGTTGGTATATACGACAAAGCTGTTAGATATGATCTGGGAGCTGGTATGAAACAGCAAATAAAACCTGAACTTACAGGACCATTGGGTGCTCGTCTATTTGATAAAGCTGTTATGTACAAGTCAACATCTGTGTATGATATCTCTTGATCGATATGAAATACTTTTATATATTCTAGTCCCTAGGTTCTAATCTTTGTTTTCCCTTCCTTTGAGGTTATTTTTATTAATTTATTTTATGGTTAAACGCTTTAATGATCTTTTACAGGATAGAACCTGTTTATTTGGAGTTTCCTGAATTCAAAGGCAGTTCTCGGCGGGATTATTGGTTGGATATCTGTCTTGAGGTCCTGCGAGCACATAAGTTTATCAGGAAGAACAATCTTAATGAAACTCAGAAATCAGAAGTACTTGCAAGGGCAATTTTTGGCATTTTCAGAATTCATGCAGTTAAAGATGCTTGTCATGTTTTTGCATCACAATACAGGACATTACTCACTTTTAATCTGACAGAAAGTCTTCCTGGGAGAGATTTAATTTTGGAAACTCTCTTGAGTCGATTGATGTTGATAAATAGAGATAGTGTTCAGCATGATGCTTCTGGGAATCCACCTGCAAAGCAGCAACGACAATTGTCTCCAATTTTTCTTCTATCATTAAGTCAACTTGGATTCACCTTACAGAAAGAGATAGGTTATGAATGCGATGCAGTCTTAGTTGGAGATGTTTGGGTTTGTGAGACTAATCCCTTGGACGTTATAGTGAGACAATCAATGTCAGATTCAGGCAGGGCTGAAGCTGCACAAGCAACTGTTGACAAAGTGAAAGTGGAGGGTATTGATACAAATCTTGCAGTAATGAAGGTAAGTTTGTTGGAGAAAACAATTTCCTTCTATGAGATACTTGGAAGATACGCAAGCTATCGAGTTAAAATTTAAAATTGATATAACTTGTAGACTTGTATATCTTCTTGATCAACAACTGTTATCATCACTATCACGTTTCAGTGTCTTTTCTTTTATTTTACATAGCGGAGGAAATATGGGGAATTTCAATCTCCACTTCTCTGTTTGTGTCAACCAAATTGATAAATTTAATACCGGATAGGTGGTAATTTTTTGCATGCTTGAACGATTAACCAAAGAAAAATATTGAATTCTTTGGGAGTGTATCTTGGATCTGAATCTTTCTCTGTCTGTCCAGGAACTGTTGTTTCCATTTCTGGTATTGGCTAGAAATATTCAAATTTTGGCCTCATGGGAAGACACTTTCACATCAACATTTTTTCTACTGCTGTTTTGCTACGCTATTATATGGTAACTACTCATTTTCTGGAGCTTTGCATGTTTGTGTCGAAATAGAGCATTGATATCTTGGTGTGCCGCTTACTTGACTCATAAATAACTGTGTTCCAAAACAAAGCTTGTAAGTTATATGCATGCTATAATATGCTGGTCTTTTTTACTTTTACCTATTTGAAGGCTGTGTTTGGATTAAGTTCTTAATCTGTCAAAACATTTTACGTGGATAGGATTTCAGCACATTTGATCATGAGTGATTATGGAATTGCTAATAGTTTTTCGGGCATAATCATAAATCTTCATACTTTTTGGTAGTAAAATTTATTAGTGATGAGGTTGAGAAGTGATAGAAGGGTCTTTTATTTCATTTTGATATTTATTGTATCCACTTAGGTCCATCAACTCTAACTTTCCTAAAAAAACTGTGATTTAAAGGACATGGAGCAGCTTTACCATTACGTGGTTCTGCAAAGTAACTTCATGATATGCCTTTCTTGTAACTTCTTGATCAATTTATGGTTACAATTTCCAGATAGTCGCCAATTTCAGCTTCTATTTGCTAGGATCAACAACCTATTGAATTTATCTCCAGTTTTAACCTTAGAGGGCAGAAGAAAGTCCTCTAGCCTTTGAGTTCATGCTTGTGGTCTCCTTTGGTACATCTGGTTGGAGCACAACGACATGATCTTCTCATTCTCTTTCTTTTAATCCTTTTTTTAATTTTATGAAAACTACACTTCTATTGAGGGAGATGATGAAAATGGGAAGGGACATCCAAAAAAGGGTCCAACAGAAGGAGCCAGACAAAACTAACTATATAAAAAAGGCTTTGTTCTCCTTCGAAACTAACACCCCAATCGTAACGGCCCAAGTCCACCGCTACCAGACATTGTCCTCTTTGGACTTTCCCTCAAGGTTTTTAAAACGCGCCTGATAGGGAGAGGTTTCCACACCCTTATAAAGAATGCTTTGTTATCCTCTCCAATCAATATGGGATCTCACACCAATAGAGGCATGAAACTCGGCCAGAGGCCACACCTCCTTCCTCAATCTCAATCCCTTTAAGAAGTCCATTGCTTCTCCCAATCCCCAAAGGTTAAAAGAAGATCCTTATTCAAGTTGAAGATTCTGCAATTATAGCATTGATCCTGAACACTTCTTTCAGACCTCCAAATTTAAGTTCGGAGAGGAATTGAAAATTTTGTTGGTTAATGTTGTTCAGCGAATGAAAAATGTCCAGGAGCTTGGAACCAGTGGCTATAACCGATCAAATGACTTGAAACAAAGAGATAGTATGCCGTTACCAAATACTTTTCGCAAAATGCACCAATTAGGATTTTGGATAATGTTGGTATTTCTTTTCTGAATAAGATGTTTACAAATGATGATTGATAAGCTTGAATTGAATGGCTAGTTAATATTTTTTCCCCCTCGTTTTAGCTATTGTTGCATTCTGATTTTACTTGCAATTAACCTCTCAACTTCATTCCATATATCAAAGTTTTAGTGGGAGGTAATAATAGCTTGAGATCAACGAAATTTTTCCATGTTGAAATGCAGGAATTGGATAAGGTTTTTTTTGCCTTGCATTCTAGTATCTCTTGCGGTTCTCATGACTTGCCGCCGGAAGTTTGGCCAAAGCAAGCCACTAGAACCCTACAGGATCACGGCCCCCCCTAATCGAAATGCTGTAGAACAGTTGCTGACCTTGCAAGAAGTCATCACTCAAGTTGAAGCATTGATCCAAGACGGGAATATCTTTCTCCTAAAAATAAGAGCTCTCTTATTTGCAGTACTTCCACAGGTACATATTATGAATGTTTCCTTGAAGTAAAGTCATTATCTGATTATTTGACTATTTCCTTTATCTTCTTCACCAGAAAGTACTTCAGAGGATGATCTGAATCTTGTACATTTTAACCCAACCCCTCTTTGAGTCTTGCTTCTAACTTTGTTTGTTTTTCTCTCTCCCGGAGTCCTTTTTTCTACTCAACTTTTGGTGGTTTGTGTGTGGTGGCGGCTTCTCCTTATCTTTTAACTACAGCTGTAGTGCTTTTTAAAAACGAAAAACTATAAAGAACCAGGCTTCAAAGGAAACATATCTCAGCCAGAGCACACATATCTTCCCAATACCTTTCCAACCCTTTAAAAATTATCTCATTCCTCACCCAAATCCTCCAAAAAAACTAAATAACTGAGAGGAAGAGAAAAATATGCTTGAGATTGCTGGCCTTATCATGAAAGGTTGGATGGAATAAACATAGTTTATAGGTCAAGACATCTATTCCTTCCTTTGAGATGGAATGATAAGAAATCAATCCAAATAGTTTATAGGTCAAGACATCTATTCCTTCCTTTGAGATGGAACGATAAGAAATCAATCCAAAGGAAAGCTATGATACCAAATGATAAGGAATCAACCAAAGGAAAACTCTGATACCAAATGATAAGGAATCACTACAAGAGAATTAAGATTCAGATTACTTTGTTGATCAAATATCTCAAGGCAAGAACACTTGTTTGAGATTCGAATCACTCGATCATGTCAAGCTTGAATACATGCAACCTAAACTACACAGAATTGCACAGAAACTTAGCCATTGGGTAAAAGAAAGCACAAATGCTCCTTTTACTACATTTTCCGAGTCTATTTTACAAAGACAACATATATCGCTTTATATAGCCTCATAATTAAAACCCTTAACCTTCCATGAGGCATTCCAAGAGTTGTAACTTTCATATTTTATGACCATAATTAGCCACTATGTCTACTCTACGACCATAATTAGCTACTATGTAAATAAATCCTTTAAATACATTAAAGAAACATCATAACTAGAAATTATTATATAAAAAAAATGAAGCTGCATATGAAGTATCTTGAGGCCTTTGTTGCATAAATGAAACTTGATTTTTCTTAACGTGGCATCAATATTATATGATTGAGATATCTTGTGAACCTTGTGAACGAGGTTTCCATCCCCTCCCCCACATTGTACTTAAAAAAAAAATCCTCCATTCATTCTTTCTTTCTTTGTTTTTTATTTTTTTTATGTAAGCTTAAGAAATATTTGGCCTTTAGCCTCTAGCGTTTTTGTACTTTTCAGAAGTCATCAAGTATCATATTTCCTGTGTATATAAGCTTGTAATCCCTTGATCTTTGTTGCAGGAGACGGACATGGTTGCTATAGTGCTGGTTTTTGCAGCTTTTGTTTTTGCATTTATGCCATTTAAGTACATAATTATGCTAGCATTAGTAGAGGCATATACAAGGGAAATGCCATGCAGGAAGGAAACCAGTTACAAATGGATTAGACGGGGAAGGGAATGGTGGATTAGAATTCCAGCAGCTCCTGTTCATCTTGTCAAACATGATGATAAGAAAAAGAAATCATAAAGCGAGTTGATGGGTCGAGATTTTGCATATCGTCTCATCACCATAGTGAAGATATTTTTGTATGTGTATATATATATATATGTCTAATTTATTAATGTCTCGAGAAATCTATATTTCCTTAAAAAGATTACGGTCGCACGATTCTCATTATATTTGCAGTGGGTAGCTCACACAGACACGCACGCTCACACGCAAGTTACAATAGTTAGAACACGAAAAAAAGAAAGAAAGAAAAGGTTTTGTAGTGCCAAGATATGGACTAGGCAATTCAGATTCTTATGTTAAGTGAGATAGAGGTAACGACATTGTCTTCTTTGGGCTTTCCCTCAAGGCTTTACGGAGGATTTAGATGGGTTTGTTTGATATTGTTTAGACCATTTCTAGGAAGTTCTTTTATCGTAAATATTTTGTTGTGAAAGTTGTTTATTTGGCTTTAATGGCTTTTAAAAAACACTTATTGACTTCATTACTTTGGGTTCAGGTCGTATAAATATTAGTTTTCTAAAAAGGAGAGGATAAAATTTGTGTATCAGTCCTACGTGGCAAGCAAATTATTTAGATACCATTGGATTTGAATCTTATCATGTTCTTCTACTCTCTCTCTCTAAAGCTAAGTTGGACTCTTCAGAGATTGAAGGATCATCTTATTGTCGATGAAATTCCGAAACTTTCTTAAGTGCATCAAACTTAAATGACTTTAGATTTATAGCTATTTTTATTTGGTTTTATTTTTTATCAAAATAAAAAGTACAAAAATTCAATTATTACAAATTAAAGGGACTAAATTGTTATTTTCACGAGAGTTATCAAAACTATTATTTATTAAGAATTTTTTTTTAAAAAAAAAAGAAAAATTTTTAAGGGCATTTTTAAAGTTTTCAAAATTCTCAAATTTTTTTTTGTTAATAAAAGTTGGATGCAATAAATGGTAATAATGATCTTAATTTTATATATAGTCACAAATCTAAAAACACGATGGTACAATATTGACTATCTTACAAAGATAAAATTTCAGTTAATTTCTATTTATTGATTTCATCTTTTACGGAATCGATCCCATTTTGACTGTACAAGAATATGTGGAGCTCGGCATGTTTGGAAGCACAGGAGAATGTTGTTTTCCTGATATTATCACAAGTATTCGATATTAGGTCATTCATAGCATTATTATACCTTCTCTATTCATTGCAGGTTGGTTATTCGTCGACACGGGTTTAGCTTACGATGTTTTTGGAAGCCCTCGTCCAAATGAGTATTTTACAGAGAGCCGACAAGGAATTCCATTAATAACTGGCCGTTTTGATTCTTTGGAACAACTCGATGAATTTAGTCGATCTTTTTAGGAGGAACAAATGACTATGGATAAAACTTATCAAATTTTCATTTTTTATTTTAACAGAAATATATATTTTTAAAGCAATTCAACCTCCAAAAAGTATTTTTTAAAAATAAATTCCCGTAAATATAAAAACGAAACTTTCCAAAGTCTAAAATAAATAATCAAATCTATCCGAAATTTGTCGGTTTAATTCAATCAAAATTTATTAATCAAAACCCTTAAGGCAGTCCCTACAACCAGCTGTCACATTACAAGACAACCCCACGAAATATATGATCTTTATTAGTTCAATTATTATATGGATAAAGGTAGAATCATTGACTTTTGAATAACAGTCGTTACTTTAATTCAATTCATCAAATTAAAATAAATATATGCATAAACAATTTTGTTTAATTAAACATAAATTATGGTAAAATCAAGTTTTTAAATTATAGATTCTTTTGAACACATTCTTTTTATTTTAAAAGATTAAAAAAATAATAATAATAATAATAATATAAATATATATATATATAAAAAGCATAAGCCATAAACCCAAATCGGTCTTGTAGAACCAAAACCATCAAATCCATATCCAATATCAATACGCCTACGCCTCTTCGTTCTTCTTCTTCATTTTTTCTGGCGGCCGTCTCCGGTTCAGCTCCGGTGGAAATTATTCGTTCACAATTCAAATCAGCATGCCATCGTCTTCCTCCAATTCATCGTCGCCGGAGAATAACCACCTTGATGCTCTGTTATGCTCTGTTCGTCCTTTCCTTCGCGGTGAACTTGAAAAGGTAAACACGAACCTTCCCTCTCTCATCTCTGTCCTCCGTTCCGTCGGTGCCGGCGAGTGTTGGCACAAGCACGGCACCTTCCTCGATCACCTTGTTGATATCTACCGAATTCTCAAAATCTGGAAAGCTCAAGAGCCGGTTTGTTTGTGCGGCCTCTTCCACTCTGCGTATTCCAATTCCTACGTCAATCTTGCTATTTTCGATCCATCTACCGGCCGCGATATTGTTCGTGGCCATGTCGGTGAGGCGGCGGAGAGATTGATTCATCTGTTTTGTATCGTTCCTCGGCAGCATCTAATTCATGACGATCTTCTTTTCCGCTACTCCGATTCGGAACTCGTCGATCACCTCAAAGTTTCCGAGGCATCGCTGAAGAACGCCGTGGAAAACGGACATTTCAACGACGATGAAACCTGGAGAAAGAAACTGCAGTCGATTCTTCCAGCCGATGGCATAACCGTGAAGCACATCAAAACCGGAGAAGACGTGATGGTTTCGAGGCGAGTGGTTGCGATTTTCCTCATGATGACAATAGCCGATTTCAGCGATCAACTCTTCGGATTCCAAGATTTGTTGTTCGAAAACTCCAACGGACGTCTCGAATTCACAGGTAATAATTACACATCTCTGTGGCCTGGAAACGGCAAGCCTGGACTATGGATGAACTCCTCATCAAGAATGGGAGCGATCTACTCCTTAATTGCGAGAGAGGAAGCCATTTTAATCGCACAGAGAAAGCGAAAGGGCGAATTGGGGCTCAAAACAGAAAGAGACGAGGATTTAGACCTAGTAATTCCCCCAATTTTCAGTAACTGCACAAGAATTCTCGACGCAGATGATCAAATCACAGCAAGGGATTCATACTGGGAAGGTATTTGCAAAACATCTGAAAGAACTGAGGAATTGCTGTTGAGATGTGTGGAGAAGAATCCGTTTGTTGGTGAGCCGCATGTGGCGTTGGCGCAGCTGTATTTGGGGAAAGGGCGGTTTGAGGAGGCTGAAAAGGAGGCCGAGGAAGGGGTGAGGCTGATGCTTGAATGGGGCAGCGCTTGGGACAAGAGGATGCCATGGGATGGCTGGATTGCTTGGGGAAGAGTGCTGTTGATGAAAGCCAAAGAGAGGACATGGACGAACACATCATGGGGAATCCTCAACTTGGGGCTTGTAAGGTAAGAGAAATTAAATCTTCACTATGTTTTGGTATTAATTAGTCATATCAATTGTGTTCATAAATAGAGTTTTGTGAAGAACATTCCATGGCTGTGTTGCTTGCATCTCATGTTGATATAAATAAAACTTGGGTGTTGTTTGATCATACATGAAGTTCATTAGGACATCATAATTGAAGTTGCATGATTATCATATGCCCATTTGCTTCTTCTAAATGATTATTCGATGTTAGTAATAAGTTAGGAATCACGGATCTCTTCACAATGGTATGATATTGTCCACTTTGAATATAAGCTCTCATGGCTTTGTTTTGGGCTTCTCCATAAGGTTTCATAGATGTATTCCTTTACTTATAAACTCATGATCATTCAATCCTCCCCCTGAGGCTTATGAAGCTCTCGAACAACCTTCTTTTAATTGAGGCTCGACTCCCTTCTCTCGAGCCCTCAAACAAATTACACCCTTTATTCGACACTTTAGTCACTTTTAACTACATTTTCGAGGCTCACAATTCTTTGTCCTTTCCTTAATTGAGGCTCGACTCCCTTCTCTTGAGCCCTCGAACAAAGTACACCATTTATTCGACACTTTAGTCACTTTTGCCTACATATTCGAGGCTCACAATTCTTTGTTCGATATTCGAGGATTCTATTGTCATGACTAAGTTTAGTGTATGACTCTGACACATGTTTTAGGAATTATGGATCTCCACAATGGTATGATATTATCTACTTTTAACCCATGATAATTCCCTAAATTAGCTCACGTGTAACTCACTTGGGTTTAAGTTCTTTCTTTTCTTAGTTATCAAACGAGTGGGATAATTAGTGGAAGAATATACCATATCTGTTTTTGACTCTCCAAAGCCGTGTATATAAAGATCACTACAATTTTTCCGTAACTTGTTTAGAATCTCTTCCTTCTTTATTCACGCAAGCTGCAAATTGGGTAATTGATGTTGAATTTTCTAAATTATTAGTGCAAAGTATTGGTATTTAAACAAAAGTGCATTTTCCATCCAAAAAGTTCTTGAATTCTTTTACAAAGCAACCAAATTTGTCTTTGAACTTCATACATATATGCTTAAAAGAGAGAGATGAAATATGTAAATATGCCCATTTTTTAATTTTAAAAATAGTATGTAATAAATGGATGAAATATTTGCCTTCAAAGAAAAATTGTTATAATGCTGACAAAGGTGTATACGTCCAATAATAGAAAGAGAAATGTGGACATAGTCGCATATTCCAAGAACATGCACCAAAATATGATATCATTCAAACAAATGGCGGACGCATATGGCCATAAAACTGGCAGAAAAGGCCAAAAAGTTTTACAAAAGCCCAACCCATTAGGCACTCTAATTCTCATTGGGTTAGTTAGAATGGGTTCAAATTCAGTCCTGACAAATGGGTTCAAATTCAGTCCTGACAAATGGGTTCAAATTCAAAGAAAAAGACACAAACCTAACAGAAAGAAGAAAAAAAAAAAAAAAGAGGTCACCAACCTTTTTTTCAAGGTTTTAGAACGTGTCTAGTAGATAGAGGTTTTTTTTCAAGGTTTTAAAACGTGTCTACTAGACAGGTTTAGGACAAAAATCAAGTATTTGTACTATATTTGCTATATTTGCTTCTAACGCAGCCATAGAATCCAACAGCGGTTTGTGGCTAAATTAGACAGAATTTACAAGATGAAGCTGTTTCTAGCTATTTACTATCACAAAAGACTAACTTGGGAATGTTTTACTCATCTGTTACTTTCTCTGCCTCCTTCTCTGTAATCTCTTCTGTGTCTTTCTCATCCTGAACAAAGATCCCACATTAGCATTTGAATGAATAATCAAATGGATTCAGACAGTTGAGAGCTCAAATCTCACATCTTCGTTCTCAGCGTTTCGGGTTTCCAAGGCTTTTTCGTACTCTGCTTTCAGCTCAGCAGCTTTATCCTGGTAAGGCTTCTTCTCCTGTTCAATCAACTTAAGTTTTAAATGACAGAATTCATAAACATAGACGTGCTTTTAGATGGCAAGTAATCTCACTTCATCAGTCATTGATTTCCATTTCTCACCACCCTCCTTTGCAACCTGAAAAGATTGAAATACTTGATCATGAGACAGAGCATACAATAATTTGATCCCTCGTCATAATTACTATATCAATACAAGCCCACCGCTAACAGATATTATTCTCTTTGAGCTTTCCTTCCCCTCAAAGTTTTTGAAACGTGTCTACTAGGAATAGATTTTCACCCTTATAAAAAAAGTTTCGTTCTTCTCTCCAACCAACATGGGAACTCACAATCCACCCCTTTCGTGACAGCATCCTCATTGACACTCATTTCTCTCTCCTCTCACCGTTACTACACAAAGCGATATGGGTCTGTGCTAACCTCTTTAACGCCTTTAGACTCAGGATTTGCTTCTTTAAATGACTTTCTGAAGTCGTCCCTGAAGTATTACAATTATTTGAAATTCAGTTAAAATTCAAGTAAATAGGAAATAATACTATAAATCTAATGATTCTGACAATTGAGAGCAGAAGGAATGTGGGAAATTTGCATACATGAAGATAAAGAAGGCTGTAGGAGGGCGCTTGGGGGCATTTGGATCTTTGTCTTTCTTCTTCCTCTTGTCCGTTTTGGATTTAGTGGCTTTTGGTTCCGATGGTGCTGATCTTTTCCTGTAGTTAATTTAACTCAAAACATCAGCTCAACCAGGTAAGAATAAAGAAGAACGTGCAGAGAGAGGAGCATAGCGACGGATAAGACACCTTTCAGCTGGCTTTTTAGCTTGAGTTTGCTTCTCGACAGTCTGAGCCTCTACAGGAAACGAGAACAGTAAGAGTTCCAAATCAGAAAAGAATCCCAAAGAAAAAAAAATATTCACGAATCCACACGGATATTACCTAAATTCATTCTAATTTTGGTATCGAGGCTACAGCTGTGCATGCTGATTAGGGCGGCCGGAACACTTTTGCCGCACTCATCACTGTAACGGCCAGAAATCAACCATTCAAATCAGAGAAATCAGAGAAATCAGATTCTTCCATTGTCAAGAAACTTAATGATGTTTTCATTAACTATCAAAATCAAACTAAAAGTGCGAACAGAAAACCACACATTATTATTGAATGAACAACAAACAAAAGGAAAACACCGTAAACTGTAATCTCTTCCGACAATAATCGAAGAAATGGAACGTTAGGAAGGTACAGTACGAACACACCAATGAAACCAACAAAAAACAAAAGCAGTAAAAACACGCCAAGTTATAAAGGTAAGAAATAATCGTACATCAACAAGAACATTCATAACGAAAGCAAATATTTCATTCAACTTTAAAACACAATCGGAATAAAACGCAAGCAAAAAGACAAATATTATCAATGCCAAAGCAAAAATCACTCCAAACACAACTTGTTCCGAAAATATTCGAAGAAATGGAGTGTTAGGAAAGTGTAACACAGACACGCCGATTCAACCAACGTAGAAATCAAAGCATAAAGAAAACAAGTTACAAAGATTCAGGAATGTGACTCCGTCCTCTTTAGCTCTCCAACCAGTCGGTGTACAAACCATAACATCCATAGAGAAAATGGAAAGAAACACGCACCATCGAGCAAAAGCACTGCCGTCTTTGGCTCTCACAAGGGAAGGGCCAGTGGTGGCGGCGTCGGAGGGAGCAGCATCCACTCTCTTCCTCGAACTCGACGATCTTCGAACGGCCATTTCCTCTTCTCCGCCGCTGAATCGGTGACTCCGAAAATGCAGAAGAACTGATGGTAATGGGAAGTTTTTCGCGGTGGAAAAATCAAGTGGCCACTGTCATCTAAATTTTGGCGCCTTTAATCCTCGCATGTTATATCGTTTCACGAAGATCTCTGACTTGGATCAATCTTCTACCGTTGATTTTATACAATTTTGTATCGACGTTCCAGATTCATACTCCCGTCAAATGGGCCTTTGATAAACCTGGGCTAGGTTATTGGGCCTTGAATAAACCTGGGATTGGGCTTGCGATTGGGCTTGGGCTTGGATGAAACTTTTAAAGATTTTTTAAATTAACACTTTTAAAAAATAATTATATAGCTAATTTCTATTGAAAATTTTTCCTTTAAATGATTAATTACCACAAAAAAAAAAAAAAAATTGAAGATCAATTTTAGAAACAAAATAATATTATCTATGAGTAATAACAACGACAATAATAATAAATAAATAAAAGTAAATCGGGTTGGCATATGAAATGGGGAAACATGTTTACGAGAGATCGAGATGGATTCCACCTCAACCGTGCCTAGTGTACGACGAGCAATATCACATAATTGTTATGGGTGTTTGAGGTTGAGTTGGATAGGGTCGAGACATTTTTTAGATCCAGTTGTAAATTTTTTCAACTCAAATAATTCTTATTAAATAATGAACTCAACTCGATCTAACATGGTTCAGTTCATTTCTCAACTTTGTGTGCTTGATTTAATTAGACTCGTTTAGGCACCCTTGGTCTATTTATGTGCTTGATTTAGTGAAGAATTTGTCCGGGTGTGAAATTGGTTTGAAAGAGGCTTATTAGAGATTTTCTAACGTAACTTTGTTTAAATAGGGTTAACGTTGTGGATTCACATAGGATCTACTGTTCGTTCACGTACCGTATGGATATTACAGTCGTAAGGAATTATTCAAATATGCAATGTGGTTCAAGAGATGTCTAAATTACAAAATACGAACCCTATCTCGACCTTGTTTCCTCCCCACCTCCTAAAACTAATATGTAAGTATACTCTTAATCACATGTTTTTACCAATTTGAGCTTAGCTTAACTAGTTTAGTCAGCATGTCTTCTAGTCTAAATTAAACAAAAAAATCGTAAGAACTCTCGTAATCAAAGGGTTCGAGCACATGAATAGCTAGCATAGAACGTTTATGAGGTGGCTAAGTCAAATTGGTCCTTTAATCCGACCACGAGGGACCAAGCAATCATGCCATAAATAACCTTTCACAAACTTTGGATAATAACCCATTATCATCAAGAGGACCCCTCAACTCCTTTTCTTTTTATAATTGAATATGAGAATTACGTTACCTACTCCTGATATTCATGACTTTGAAAAAATCAATACATGTTTTAGCTTTTCTCGTCCTCGTTTTTACCTCCTATTTCATTCTCCGTCCCTACAAAAAATTTCATTTATTTGTTCAGGAATTGTAGCGGGACTCCCTACAAAAGTTCGCACTGATCGGGATTTCCTTGGATTTTTTTTTTTTACCAATATATACATTTTAAATAATTTTCAAAAAAATAATTTTCATTTTCTAATATAATTTATATTAAGAAAATGTAAGAGATCCTAATAAATTTAAAAATATTTTATAAGAAAAAAAAAATTATATATATATATATATATATATATATGGAGTAGCATAGGACCTAGGGGCGGGAATTGGGAAAGAATTAGGGTTGAGGATGAGGATAGATAATATAATTTTCGTCCCCGGTCCCCATTTAGCTATCTGAGAAAAATCTCTCCCCTCTTATTTCTTCATTAATCAGATATTTTTCATCTCATCCGTCCCATCCGGGATGTGTTTGGACGATATTGCCCTTCTAAATAAAGGTAAAGGCTAGAAAAAATAATTATTTTTTAAATATTTGCATTAGAATTTAGATGTAAAAATGACGTCATATTTGAGTAACAATTATTTGAAGAAAAAAATGTGGGAGAAAATGAAAGTATTTTATTTGTATATCCAAAATGATCCTTTGATTGATTCTGACTAAAGCTTACACATTGCCTTTATTTGATTCCTTCACCTTTCACAAATTTCTTGGGCAAATTTTTACTTTTTGGGACATAAAGTAAATATGGGAATTAAGTGGGCACTATGGTTAACATCACTCTTTTTTTTTACCTTATTTTGTTTATATTTACTTTTGCATCAATAATTAGATACGTGTCGATCTTTAGGTCAATATTTTTCACTACATTCGATAGTTCAACATTTGATTTAATTGGGGCGGTGCACGGGTTGAGTTGGATTGGAGAAAACTTTTGGACCAACCCGAAAGTTTAGGTTGGTTGGATAGGTGACTCACGGAGAACGAAATATTTTTGTTAAGAGTGTGGATATTTCTCCCTAGTAGACGCGTTTTAAAACGTAAGGCTGACGGTCATATGTAACGGGTTAAGACGTACAATATCTGCTAACCGTGGACTTGAGGTGTTACAAATGGTATCATAAACCAAATACTGGGTAGTGTGCTAACGAGGATATAGGGCCTCCAAGAGTGGTGGATTCTGAGATCTCGCATCGGTTGCAGAGGAGAACGAAGCATTTCTTATAAGGGTGTGGAAACCTCTCTCTAGTAAATGCGTTTTAAAATGTTAGGCTGACGGCTATATGTAACGGGCTAAAACGAACAATATCTACTAGCAGTGAGATTGTGGTGTTACAAATGGTATCGGAAACCAAACACTGGGTAGTGTGCTAGCGAGGACACAGGACCTCTAAGGGGGTGGATTGTGAGATCCCACATTGGTTGCAGAGGAGAACGAAACATTTCTTATAAGGGTGTGGNCGTAAGGCTGACGGTCATATGTAACGGGCTAAAACGAACAATATCTACAAGTGGTGAGATTGTGGTGTTACAAATGGTATCAGAAACTAAACACTGGGTAATGTGTTAGCGTGGACACAGGGTCTCCAAGGGGGGTGGATTGTGAGATCCCACATCAGTTGCAGAGGGGAACGNAGTAAACGCGTTTTAAAACCGTGCGGCTAACAACAAAACGTAATGGGCTAAAACAGACAATATCTGCGAGCGATGAGTTTGGGCTTCAACCCAATTCAATCTGAAAATAGAGGCCCAACTCCAATTTAAGCATTTTTAGGTGTTTGATTAGGGTTCAAAGTTACCGCACATTATAAACGTCAAATATTCTTAATTTTCATAATAATCTTAAATGGTACGGTTGAGTTGTAACGCTATTTATGGTTTGGTTAGGTTGATACGACAAAAAAAAAAAAAATGTTAGCTAACGAGCCCGACCCTAAACCCTAAACTCAACCCTAAACCCTAAATTCAACCCTAAACCCTAATATTCGGGCTCATTAGTTAAACCCTAAACCCTAAACTCTAAAAAAAATGTTAACAAAAAAATTAGGGTCGGGCTCGTCAGTTAAACCCTAAACCCTAAACTCTACCCAAAATTTAAAAAAAAAAAAAAAAAAAAAAAAAAAAAAAAANCCTATGGATGGGTTTAGGTAGTCCAAATTAGTCGGGTTCTCGGATCATTTGAACACCCTTAAATCTGACAGGCTAAATCCGATTACCAAGGTCTCATTATTTGACCTACGAATTCTAGCGAGAAAAAAAAACATGTTTTTAAAAGCTTATTTTTAGCCTTTTGAATTTGACCGAGAATTCAAATGTCTAACACACATCAATACTCAGAAAACTAGTAACGAAATCATTCTTATCTCGGGTACCTAGTAGATTTTCCAAAAACATCTCTCCAAGACCTCGACACTCGACACTCGACATTTTTTCTAATCACGAACGTATAAATGTATGCAATGCCGAATCGTTTAACTCGTCCCGAACGAAAAAAGGGGCGACAAAAGTAATGAAAATTGATTTCACAATGTCATAAAAAGAGGAAAAAGCAAATGGCTTTACAAAAGCTCATTACTTGAATGAAGCTCAAAGGCAGACCAAAGCTCCTAGTGATGGCTTCACATGTCTACCTTAGTGGTGGCTCCCTTACTTCATCATTTCAACACCTTCAATTATTTATTTATTTATTTATTTATTTATTTATTTATTATTTATAATAAGTTAAAAGCTTAAAGGGATCCCTTGGAACCTTACTGCTCAAATACCCTAATTTTTTTTTTTTTTTATTATTTATTCACATCTCCCTTTTTGCCCATTCTTTTTGACCCACTTTATATTGCCAATGCTGACCCTTTGTTTAACCATGGTTAACCCCTTTTCGACTCTTCGATTAAATTTAAAGTTACTTTT
Organism: Cucurbita pepo subsp. pepo; assembly: GCF_002806865.2. Classification (NCBI taxonomy): domain Eukaryota; kingdom Viridiplantae; phylum Streptophyta; class Magnoliopsida; order Cucurbitales; family Cucurbitaceae; genus Cucurbita; species Cucurbita pepo. The sequence goes on from NC_036638.1 coordinate 16,522,542, forward strand.
TTCGATCTCGATTAGAGTTTTTATGAGAGCTCACATCGGTTGGAGAAGGGAACGAAACATTCCTTGAGAGGAAGCCGTTAAAGAGAAAGACAATATCGGCTAGCAATGAGCTTGAGCTGTTGGACATCCTCTTTCATTTTCTCATTGCCAATGCTTGACCCTTTCTTTAACCATGGTTAACCCCTTTTCGACTCTTCATTTAAATCTAAAGTTACTTTTTTTAGATCTCGATCAGGGTTTTTGTGAGAGCTCACATCGGGTAGAGAGGGGAACGAAACATTCCTTGAGAGGAAGCTCTTAAAGAGAAAGACAATATCTACTAGCAGTGAACTTGAGCTGTTGAACATCCTCTTTCATTTTCCCATTGCCACTGCTTGACCCTTTCTTTAACCATGGTTAACCCCTTTTCGACTCTTCGTTTAAATCTAAAGTTACTTTTTTCGATCTCCATCAGGATTTTTGTGAGAGCTCACATCGGTTGGAGAGGGGAACGAAACATTCCTTGAGAGGAAGCTGTTAAAGAGAAAAACAATATCTGCTAGCAGTGAACTTGGGCTATTGGACATCCTCTTTCATTTTCTCATTGCCAATGCTTGACCCTTTTCTTTAACCACGGTTAACCCCTTTTCGACTCTTCGTTTAAATCTAAAGTTACTTTTTTCTATCTCGATTAAGGTTTTTGTGCGAGCTCACATCGGTTGGAAAGGGAAACGAATCATTCCTTGAGAGGAAGCGTTAAAGAGAAAGACAATATATGTTAGAACTGAGCTTGAACGGGTATAATTTTCTGTCCAAATATAGAAAAAAAAAATGGTTTTTATTTTTTTTATTTTTTTATTGAGTTCGGAAAAAATATTTTGTGGGATGGTAATAATTTTATAGTGCAGTTTCTTTTTGGTGGGTTCGGGTTTTTTTTTTTTTTTTTTTTTTTTTTTCACGTAAATTATGTTTTTTTAGTGACTATGTAAGAAGAGCAAATATATTTAGACATAAAATTAGAGATGTTCCTACCCTGACCTCGTTTACCTAACGAAATTTTTTTTCTCCCTCCGTCTATCACGTTTTCTGTTGTGATTACCCATCCCGTTCGAGGCAGGTCCATGGACATGTGTACGTAGATAGTCTTATTAGTTACTATACTAAAAGTTGACGTATTACAAACATTTTCGGAGTGGGGGACTTACTAAACATGATACCTTTTAGTATCGAGCTTATACTTTAACCTAAAAAATGAAACCGAGCATTGTTTAGTGGATAAGATAGTAGTTAGGTAAATGTCTACTGTTCGTCCGTTCCTAATGGTTGAACTAAAAAAATTAAATTAAATTAAAAAAAAAAACTATTCAAAATGACAGATTTGCCCTTTGAATTTTGATTAATTAACAAATACTTGGCCCAAATCCCACAAACCCATTAGCTCCATCAACGGAGATTTGAATCCCTTCTTGTTGGATGTTCCCTATTATCGACAATCCCGACGGCGATGCTGCGAATGCGAAGCAAAATGTCCCTTCTCCGTCCACCGGAATCAGAAAGTTTCTCGCCGGCAGCGTCAGTATCGGTCCGCCGGAGAAGTAGAATGATACCGTCGGTACCCTAACTGATACGAACCCGTTTAGATCGTAGCATGTGTCGAAGATTGATACCTCGCGCGATCGTGGTAGGTTCGCCGTTTGCCCTATGAAAGTGTCTCGAAATGCTTCGTATGCCGGCACTGGCAGTCTCGTCACGGCGGTGCCGGTGTCCATCACCACGCCGCCGTACCCTAGATCGGTGAGTTCGAAGATCTGTTCGGGTATTGGAACTCGGATCCCTCCGACTCCGAGACCTGAAAGCCCTACGTAGTAGAAACTTGGAGCGCGTGGATTTCTGATTAAGGGAACCCACGCGCCGCCGACTGGCATAGCACTGCGGCCGAACTCCAGCGTTCCAGTGGACTCGGTTCCTCGACTCACCAAGCAGTAGCTGAACGCGCCGCCGGTCTGGCCGCCGAGTTGGCCAACGAACGACATGGCGCCGCCACCGAGGCCGAGCAACCCGGCGGCTCCTACGAACATTCCACGGTTCATATGACCGCATCCAATCGCGATGTTTCGGATCAAGACTCGGCCGAAAGTTAGGGTTTCTAGAGCGAGATTGCCGCGAGTGTATGAGCCGTCACCGTACGACACCTCGTACCGGCACCGGCCGTCGTTGCAGCCGGCGTTGTCAAGACGGCCGCATACCGACGAATCGCAGGAGATCCCAGCGTAGGAGGCGGAACTAGCCGGGTCGAACACCGGGTCAGATTGTTGGTAGCATTCGCTGCAGGGCTGGCATTGCACCCAAACAATGTCGCTGCCGGAATCAATCACCACGTATTGGCTCCTCGGCGGGCTGCCGACGCCGATCCTCACAAAGTACTCTCCGCTCCCCTGTTCCGTGCCGGAGATCACATCGGAGCCGAAATCCGTCACCTGCAAAAGGTGGAACATACAAATTTTTACCTCCTAACCTTTTAAATATAATCTATACGGCCATTCAAAGGAAAAGCTACAAAATCTTGAGTATATTCATATAAATTGAAAGGAGGGCAACTGCCTCCCTCCTTCCTTCCCTGTCAGCTCCCCCCCCAAATCACCTGCTCGTCACTGCCATTGGAAAGCCGGCGGAGCAGAGAAGAGACTCTTTGGACGTCTCTTCCGATACGCTCCTTGAAACGGCGACGATGGTCGGGGTCGAAGTTGAGGGGCAGCTTATCTCTATGGAAGAGCTCAAGCTTCCATTGATTCTGAGTACTGTTGTCAATTGGAGGGTAGTTTTCATAGAGTTCAAGGTCCTGTGGTAGTCTAGATGGCTTGATTTCTGTTTCTTTGATTGTATCTTTGACATGTAGGAGTTGGGTGGCCGGGTAATTAGCCACAAGGCCGGTGGCCACCGTGTCGACGGCGGCTCTGGTTAAAAGAGGAGGAAGAAGAAGGAGGAAGAAGGGTAGCATGGTTTTTTTAGTAGTTGAGAGCTTGAGAATGAGAAATGATGGCTTGAAAGTGTGGGAAAATATGGAAGGGAAAAAGAGAGAGTTTGTGGGGTTTGGAGTATGATTAGAGTTCTAATGGTTTTTGAGTGTCTCTGTGCAGAGAAATGGAGAAGAAGCTGAAGCTGAAGCTGAAGCTGAAGCTGAAGGTAGTGTGTGTGTGTGTGTGTGTATATAGATTGTATAGATATAAAAATGTGTTCCTTTTTGCTGGTTGTGGCTGATGATGGGCTTTGTTTGTTTTTACGTAGACTTTTTGAGTGTGTTTGAAAGTTTTGTATAATGTTTATGTTGACTATAGGGTGCATGCATGCTGGATTACACCTATCTCTCCCTCACGAAAGCCATAAAGAAACCCGTGTACAAAATTTGTATCGGTATCGGTATCGGTACGTAGGTTGATATTTTTTTGTTTGAACACGTGACTAACTCGAAGTAGTATTACAATCGAACTCTATCCTACTTCTAAATGATTGTGAAAATGAAACATATTTGACTTTTGTAATTCTTATTAGCATTAAGGTAGATAATTATTTTCTTTTTAAAATAATTAACAATAGACGATTGAGTTGAGTCGAAATTTCATTTGAAGATATACACGTAGAGGCATGGATGGATGAATGAATCTCATGCATTTTGCTTTATTGGCTTTAAATGATGAGCCTCTAGTCTTGTGCACAATCATTAATACTCTTTCTATCATTCTTGTATTTCTCTCCCTTCTAAATCAACAACTATTTAAATTTCATTTTTAACATTCTTGTAAATTTATAATTTTACCTTTGAATTAGGAAGGTTTTGTATATTTAATCGTTATACTTCAACCGGGCGTTCATTAGTCACTATTTGGAGGTTTGAAAGTTCATATTTGCAAGGTTGAAGTGAAGTACGAGATTGTCATTAATAAATTTTTCATATTTCATTTCAGGGTCAAGTGTTGATGAACACATTGAACTATCCATGTGGCTGAGAGCCCTCACAACCCAGGCACAACGACGCAATTACCAGGGACGCGCTCTACAAATAAGCTAATAGCCTGTCGTGCGAGCCTCTTATTGGGGCTTGCTATGCCAAAAGTGAGAGGAACCCCATCCCCCTCTTTCCTGTTTTCGACCCCATGTCGCCACACAAGAGGGACATGAGGACGTAAAAAAGGGGATCCTATCAACTCGTTACGACCTAACAAAACTTTATTTATTATTTTAATTTCGTAACTCTTTTTAGTGGGCATTTGAAGGTTGGGGTTTCTTTTATTTATTATTTTAATTTCGTAACTCTTTTTAGTGGGCATTCGGAGAGTTGGAGTTTCTCAAAATGGTATATAAAATTAAAGTCCATTCAAAGTTCAATCATAAAATGATTCAATTTAGAACAGGATTCCAAATCTTGCTTTTAGATCTTTGATCTTGGATCTAATTCTAACTTTGATCAAATAGATCTTTTGAGTGGTAATCTAATTCTATCTTTCTCTCCTCTTGATCCAAATATTGCATAGATATTAATTTATTTAATTACAGGGTTCTTGCTTCGACAAAATCTTAGATCGTTGGCTGAAGAGAATTGAGTCTATAAGAATTTTATCTCTTTGAACACTGTTAAATACAAGATAAATTTTTTTTAGAACGGATAACGCTTTCCACCACCGACTCCGAGAAAGTGAAGCCAAATCTTTGTTTGTCCATACACATAAATACACTTCGAGTGGAGGTTTGAAAGTAGAAAAAGAAAATGTGGTATACAAGCATGAATGCATTAAAAAATAGCATTAGGCTTTTTCAATAAAGACCCCATGGGAAAAGTTTGCCTCATAAACCTATTTAATTACAATCAAAAGTAGTACTTACAGCAAATACCTTCAATTAAAGAAACACTTAACCAAAGCAATTATTTTAAACACAACCCATAAGAAAAGGACATCTTCTAAAGCTCTCAGGTATAAGGTCAAGGTAGAGTGGTTCAAAACTTCCATGCCCATAAAACTAAATCAGTCATCCAAAATAGGAGCAAAAAGATTGTGAAATCCCACGTCGACTCAAGAGAGGAACGAAACATTCTTCTTTATAAGGGTGTGGAAACCTTAGTAGACTCGTTTTGAAAACCTTGAGAAGAATCTCAAAAGGGAAAGTCCAAAGAGGACAATATTTGTTAGCGGTGAGTTTGGGCTGTTACAAATGATATCAGAGCCAAACATCGTACAATGTGTTAGTGAGAACCTTGAGCTCTGAAACGGGATGGAAACCGAGCGGTGTGCCAGCAAGGATGCTGAGCCCCGAAGAGGGGGGGTGGATTATGAGATTTCACATCGATTAAAGAGAGGAACGAGTGCCAACAAAAATGCTGGGTCTCGAAGGGAGGTAGATTGTGAGATCTCACGTCGGTTGAAGAGGGAAATGAAACATTTTTTTATAAAGGTGTGGAAACCCCTCTCTAGCAGATGCGTTTCAAAGACTTTGGAAAAGCCTAAAAATGACAATATCGGCTAATTGTGGACTTGAACTGTTACAAAAATAGACCTACGTTAGCATGTTTTACGTTAATGACTCAGGTAATATTTTGGTCTCACATACTTCATGCACAAATTTTCAATTCTGGAGATTTAGGAAGAACTGCAAGAACATTAAAAATATAGGGATCAAATCTTCAACAAAGATAAAGGAAAGGACCAAAATGCAACAAAAGACAATAAGTGTGTTCATCAGCAAATAGGATTCCTTTATCAGTGAACAAATGCATCAGTGATTAGCTAAATAATAATCAAAAGTGTTGGATGTTATCCACTTCCAAACGTAAAGGCATTGCACAGAATGATAACATAAACCAACCACAGCCCACCAATTGTGTCCATTTGAGACCAAAAATATGGCATAACCATAACAGATTATAAAATTAAGTATAGGAACCGAAGACATGTACGAGCGAGCTCAATAATTGAACCATTACCACCACATTTGGCCTACCACTAGTAGATATTGTCCTATTTGGGCTTTCCCTCAATGTTTTAAAACGTGTCCAATAGGGAAAAGTTTTCACACTCTTATAAAGAATGCTTCGTTCCTCTCTCCAATGACATATGATGAAATTGGAACGATTAAGAGAAGATTAGCATGGCCCCTACGCAAGGATGACACACACAAATCTAGAAATGGTCCAAATTTTTAAGTCTGCGACCGCCCAAGCCCCACTGTTAGCAGATATTGTCCTCTTTGGGCTATCCCTTCTGGGCTTCCCCTCAAGGTTTTAAAACACATCCACTAAAGAAAGGTTTTCACACCCTTATAAGGAATGCTTCGTTCTCCTCTCCAACTGATGTGGGATCTCGCAATCCACCCCCTTGAGGGCCCAACATCCTTGCTGGCACACCTGGGCTCTGATACCATTTGTAATAGCTCAAGCCCACCCCTAGCAAATATTGTCCTCTTTGGGCTTTCCCTCAAGGTTTTAAAACGCATCAACTAGAGAAAAGTTTCCACACCCTTATAAGGAATGCTTCATTCTCCTCTCCAACTGATGTGGGATCTCGCAATCCACCCCCTTGGGGGCTCAGCGTCATTGCCGGCATACCACCCAATGTCTGACTCTAATACCATTTGTAACAGCCCAAGCCCACCGCTAGCAAATATTATCCTTTTTGGGTTTCCCCTCAAGGTTTTAAAACACATCAACTAGGGAAAGGTTTCCACACCCTTATAAAGAATGTTTCGTTCCCCTCTCCAACCGACGTGGGATCTCACAAGAACTCTAGAGCTCATCCGCTACTCTGTTGATCGAGAGATATTTCGAACATAAACACGACAACTACATTGGCACAATCAGCAGGGGAAACAAGCCAGAAGAGAAGATAAAAATAGAATCATACTTGGCTTTTCCTCTCTTCTCCAGCTGAAATAGAACACGTTGAACTCCTAGAACAAGAGGATGTATATGCAATATTGGATATGGAAGATATCAAAAAAAGAAAAAGGTTAACAAACTTAATATCTCATCAATTTTCAGCTATCACAGAACAGATCTTTGAGATATAGTCAAAAGTGAAGCACTACAATATCAGGACAACAAGAGGATGTATGTTTTTGAATCAATAAGAGATGTGAGAGAAAGATAGAGAGAGAATGATCATACTTCTAGATTGAACTTGGGCATTTAAAAAATAAATGGTGGGAGTTCTATAATCTTACATGATGGAAAAATACTCGTCCTTGAGAATTTGAAGGGGATAAGTCCTACAATTGTAATATCAATGTAGTATTACATTTCAATAAAAGAATTCTTCATGGAGTCTTGTATCAATCTTAGCCTACATCTTTCCCGAAGAGAAGACAATGTGACGAAGAAATCGAATCAAGCAATCGCAAAGCAAAAACACGGTCAAGAGTCAACTGTCTCTTAGGTCAACCAAACCAGCAGCTTCCAGACACTTCAAATTCTAAAAATGTTAGTCTGAGTAGTAATTCCTAGAGTTGCTTGGAAAATTGTTTCAGGAAGGTTAAGCCTTAAGAAGGCTCACAGACACTACACATCAAGAAACAAAGCAAAGAATAGATATCACCTCATCACCGACTCTTTTACAAAGGATCGCCCACCTGAACTGCATGATCAAATATCAAAGCCAATATGAGATGCGCATATCAAAGCAGTGGCTGGAGAAATTTTTGCTACAATAGAACTCACACGTATTCGAGGCGAATATTCATGAACCGACGGTTTTCTCTGCTTTGCGACAAAGTAACAGAGCCTTCGATTATTTGGTCTTGTTCGACCTCTAATGGGTCATAGAAGTAGATTAATGTCTGCAAAAATAAACAAGATTAATTCTGACCAAAGCAACTTAACTATAAGATTAAGGCTAAATAATAACAACAGTCTACGGAAGTTTTGGAGGAACAAAGATCTCCACGACATTACCACACATTTCACCCCATTCCCGAAACACGCGAACATGTGGCTAAAAGATTTTTCGATCATTTTTTTCTTGTAAATAGTCTTTAGTTTCATATATCTTCTTTTCCATCCAAAAAATAAATCATAAATGGAGAAACCAAAACCTTAAGTCGTGCACCAATGTAGAAAAGGATTAAAGAAACATTTAAAATATTGAGTTACAATAATACGATGACATACCTGCTGCCAATGGGTTGGAGGGTCCTCAGGTGCCGTGGACAGTACAAGTGCTTCATTTGGATTTGCACGTTTCTTCCTCTGGCTACCATCATTCACTTGATTATCATCAGAAGTTGAGGGCACTAGACCATGCATGGCGGTAGCAGGCCCACAAAACTCCACATCAAACCAGAATGCAAAACCATGCAACGGAGCTGGAAATTAAAGAGCTTTTAATCACACAGGTACAAATTTGGAAATCAAAGAACACTATAGCAACGGGAAAAACTACGTATAAACAGCACGAGAATGGATCCGTGACATGGAAGAAAAAAGGTTTGCACTCTAAAAATACACAAACAATATATAATGAACCATGATTAGAATATATCCATATGGTCCTACTTAATGCAACACCCATGTAGTCCAAACTCCACATTGATATGTAAACAACACAAGGAAGATAAAAGCTAGAAGAATTCTCTACAGTGACTCCATGTGTAACAGCCCAAGCCCAGTGACTCCATATGTAACCGTCTAAGCCCACCGCTAGTAGATATTGTCCTTTTTGGGCTTTCCCTTTCGAGTTTCTCCTCAAGGATTTTAAAATACGTCTGCTGGGGAGAGGTTTCCACACCCTTATAAGGAATGATTCGTTCTTCTCTCCAACCGATGTGGGATGTCACAATCCACCCCCTTTGGGGGCAGCGTCCTCGCTGGCACACCATTCGGTGCCTGGCTCTAATACCATTTGTAACAGCCCAAGCCCACCGCTAGCAGATATTGTCCTCTTTGGACTTCCCTTTTGGGCTTCCCCTCAAGGTTTTTAAAACGCATCTGCTAAGGAGAGGTTTCCACACCATTACAAGAAATGATTCGTTCCTCTCTCCAACCGATGTGGGATCTCACACCATATATGACCGATGTGGGATCTCACACCATATCATATGAGAACCCAATATTACAGAAGTTCATGCATGAATGCCACTGCAAGTCAAGAGGGAAGAATGGCGAGAGAGACATTACCTCGCATCATTGACTTGAACTTGTAACTTTTTGTGACAGATTCGAGCTCGCCAATTGAAACCGTGAGGCAGTCTACATGCTTTACCTGTAAAGGTGAACAGATTGATTGTAAACATTTGTAAATTACTCTATCTCTCCCTGCCTCCCTCCATGTAAGGAATTAAATTTCTGTCACACCAAAAACTAATCTATCGCTTTTCAACTAAAGTTGTCAAAGGAAGGTTCTAGTCAGGTTGTTCCATTCTCTCTTCCATCATTGGACTTTTGAAAATACTTTTAAAGAACGCCATCACATTCTCTTTGGGTGGTTAATCCATCACAAGCTCCCTTGAAATTCTTGTTCTTTTTCCAAATTCAATTATAGATCTGATCAGCCAGCCACTTTTGTGTATAAAAAGAAAATTTAGAAACAGAGCATTATAATGATACATAGAAATTACCAAAAATAATGGAATACCAAAAAAACGTGAAGCATAAGGAAGGCAACTACTGAAGCCCTGATCAAATTCAGCCACAATGTCCCTCTCGGTACCCGTCGAGGAACGATGAGTGCAAGCTGTGGTACTTTAGGGAAGGAAACTTGCCAGCCAAAGAAAAAAAAAAGACTAACAGCTTTAAAAGAAACCTGCCTGCCAACTTAGCATGGCAGATATTTACAAGAAGCCAACACTTACGAACTCACTACAAGAGTGTTCATTATAAATCAATAACTACCTCTCCCCACAAGAAACGAAAAATTTATAATAAACAAATAGCATCCACATCCTCAGGTATTTCACAGCTTATGCATTAAGATCGCGTCATGAAAGACTGATAAGTTCTTGCCTTAAGTACAAAAAAAGAATCCATTCCGAACAAAAATTGTGATGTCATTAATGCATCATTTCTAAGCTATCTTCCATGAACTTTTTGTGATAAGCAACAAACTATAGCATCATCAAGAAAGGGTTACAGCCAAAAGGCTACAGAGAAGAGGAAACACCTAAAGCATCAAGAGGTTACAAGAAACAATCCCAATCAAGGTTAATAAAAAGCACTACTTTTGAAAACTCACATTTATCTTCACCTTTTAAAAGCAATCATGTGTCTTGAGAGATAGGAGGAAGATATATGATCTTATGTCAAGTTTTCCGCCTCCCTATGCACGTCAGTTTCTAAGGAGTTTTTTAATCATCTTTTAGGTCTTTATTTTTTTCTGCTTGGAGCCCTTTTAGGGTAGGTAGTTTAGACTCTGGTTGGCTCCCCTTTCTTGTCCATCTTTTTATAGGTCCTTTTATAATCTTTCACATTTTTTGTCAATAAAACCCTGTTTATCAAGAAAAAAGAAACGGCACTATTATCTAAGAAATCACTACTTTTCCTAAGACCAATCATTAAGTATGAAAGGGTAAATGTTGCTGAAAACACTTCTTTTGGCACCAATATCCATGCTTATATAATCAAACCTGAGTTGTTTTATGTACCTATTTGCCTTTTCAAGGTTGGAATTCTAGTTCATGATTTATATAATCAAACTGAAAAAGAAAGAAAACTTAGAATCCTCACCACTTCCGGCCATGTCAAAACATTCTCTCCTGATATTGTCTCAATCGATGGCTCTTCAAAAGCGCACTGTTTAGCTAATGGCAACATCGCTGACACTGCATACCCCCGCTCCCCCCAGCACCAGGGCAAGAAAAAGGAGAAAAAGAGTTAATTTATATCAACAAGAACACAGCACAGGGAACAAACGAACAGAAAATGTATAATTTATTTTCTTAAAAAAAAAAGGTATAATTTATGAATGTACAAGTTACATACGGATTTTCATTTAAATACTAATAAATACACGTCTCCCATGCTCTTAGTAGGAAAATATGAACAAGATTTACTAAAGAACAAAACAAAAGATTCGGAAGTCATGTAAGAGTATACAAAAATGTTGTTTGTTTTTTTAATAAGTAATTTTATAGAGTATAAAATTACAAAAGAGGGAAAAAAAATCCCAAGTCAATGGAGTAACAAAAAACCTCTCCAATTGGTAACAAGAGAAACAAAAGAATAAGATTTAAAGAGGGCATCAACTACACCAAGATATGGCTAAAAAAGAGATACTCTCCCAAAGAGCCTTGGCCTATCAATGATCCTTTTGCTGCTTAATATTGGCATGACCTCTTTAAACTCTTTAATCACCGGGTGCTTCCTAAAGCTCAGCAACTCTCTTTTGCTCATTTCAGGCACCTATTTTTCGACCAGAGCAATGGTGGCTCTTCAGGAAGATTCTCACCGTGGATTTTTTTTAGATTTGGATTGCTTTCCCCTATTTAGTGTTCTCTTTCAAGAGATTCCTGTAATTATGTTTTGTATACTCTTCTTTGTCGTGGTGCTCTCTTTCAAAATTCTTTTTGTACTTATTTTACCATCGAATTAACTTTATTAAGAAGGAAACAAAAATTTTATTGATGAATGAAATGTACAAAATAAAGCAAAAATCTCAGCCACTAAAGGTGGTTGCAAAAATGACCTTCAATTAGCGACTACGGAAGAAAGTTCATAACTAGTAAAGGTGGTGAGCATTTACAACCAAGAAAGGGCAGTACAAAGAAAATTGTCCGTAAAATTGTCGGACTAACTACAATGTTCTTCTAAAGAGGGTGGAACATGTTTAATAAGTTCAGTATGTGTTTTAACTATATCAATTCCTTCAACAAAAATAGCAGCACCAACCCTCAAAATTTCCAAAGATGCTGGAAAGTATCTAGGATGAATATCTGTTTCGGTTAGGTTAGGCAGTATTGGTTATATAAGCTCTAAAAGAAGGAAAGTTTTATAGTATATATTTACAAGAAAGAAAGAGATAATTTTTTAAAACATACCATGGTGCGATTGTGACCCTCACGTTACGACAAGCAAAGTGGCGACCCTCAAGTGGCGTCCATCCGACCACACGAAGGCCTAGACGAGTGCCATGATGTAACCGAGGAGGATGGTGCATCATCTAACACACCACATAGAGTGCGCATTAAAGAGTAGAGGAGACATAAGCAAGATAAGGGCCACGAGTAGACATGAGTGTCAAAGATAGGCTTGTTGAAGGGTCAGGTAGGGCTTTGGGCCTTAACCTCGAAAGTTGAGGTTCCAGAGGAAATTTGGGCATGCGGTTCTAGAGTCAAGCCTGTCCATATGAAATATGAATGCTTGCCAAATTTGGTGTCAATCGGACACTGGACGAACACTCCACGACACTTTATGACCGTCCACCAAAATGACGTCTATCCGAGAAGGATTGGAAATGCCTAAATATTTACCTTAGGAGGAGGCATGATGTCAGCTCTCCACCACCCATGGGCTCTGTGGCCTAAGTGAGCTACCTTGTGGCACATGTGTGTGTCACAGTGAGGGCGAGCGTTCTGAGACAAGTGTCTCAAGCGACTTCTTTTGAAATGGATCTTTCAAGGACAGTATCGACAAGGCATTTGTGTTGTCAAGCATTAGAAACAAAAACGGGTCAAAACCAAGACTCCCCCAAGCTCAAGAATGTCAGTTGCGACACATTAATGAGGAGAGTCCTTACCTGTCAAGCAAGACCAAGCTCATTTGCCAAGGGCTTGGAGTTCTAAATTGGGCAGATAAGATGCAACAGAAGAAACACCAAGTCGGGTGTCTTCCGGAGAACCATTCACATTAGAGGAATAGTGTCAATGGTTGCAAGTAGAGAAACCAATGGTCAGACAAGACAAGTGTCGGCCAAGTGCCAAGTTGAACACAACACAAGTCCTTATGGGGGGTAACCTTGCTGCAAAGAGGCAACCGAGTTTGAATAGAGGAGGACCCGAGTGAATGGGTTGCTCACGCCATGAATGTTCTCCAAAGTGCAAGCACATGTGTATTCCTTGAGTCACTGCCTCGAGCCTAAGGTGGGTGGTTTCACAAAAGGATCAAGACTAGCATCAGCTAGATAAGTGAGCATTAGCTGTATGTGGGCAAAGTAAGGTGGCTGTAGGAAGACCAGAGAAGTATCAAGGAAGAAATCGCCACATGAAGGTGACCAGTTGAAGAGTTGGCTGAAGTGTAGTGCCAACACGTAGTTGTGTTACAAGCTTTCAAACATTGCTACTATAAGGGTCGGTGCCACGATGAGTAAATGTCGTGATCGACTTGCGAGCCTTACCCCAAAGGGGGCACCGCTGTGTGTGCCTCCGAGAATACGATGAGTGAGGCAAAAGTGGCCAAGTTTGGAACACGCTCCCCCTAACCTAGGCAAGGATATGCAAAGCTAGTTAGCTTGCAGTGGGTTGTCGGGTGAGTCCCAAGCCACGTCCGAGAGAAGGGCAAGGGAGGCCCCAGAGGGGATAGCCCACAATCATTGGGCAGTTGTTTTATTGTGCTTATGTTGCGAGTCTCGAAGACCGAGGGAAGGTTCGTCAGTGGGATAGCTCATAAGTAGTGCGTAATTTTGTATTCATAAAGCACGTATTTCCAGCGGGTCCGTCAACAACCAATCCAAAGTCAGATCGTTGTCAAGGACGATACTGAGATTAAGTGGAGGAGAGTGTCACAATCCGTGGAGTGATTGTGCCCCTGAGTAAGTCATCGAGGACGATTCCTTGAGCCGAATGACTTGGTCTAATATAAAGGCAAGTTGGTTGTGTTGCAGAAGATTGAATATGCACGCACAAGGGGAGTGTGGGGCCGAACAAGCTTGGATTCAGCACAAATGATGTTCGATTGGCAAAAACAAAACTCGCCTAAGGTTCGACAAAACCATAAAGCCAGGCGAAAAATGAATATCGGGTTTCGGTTCCCCTCAAGGCTGGTCATGAGCGTGTCAAGATCACGACGCCGCATGGTTGAAAAAGTTCGACGTTGACACATGACACAACATCCAATTATTTAACCAATACCAAGAAGCTGTCGGTTTTAGAGAAGAAAATCTTCTCATTAATTTAACAGACCAAATTACTTATATATTCAACAAAGAACAAATAATTCTAGATAAACTGAGATATAAAAACAAAAGGCTAACTTATAAAAGCTGAAAAAATGGAACTCGAAGCTTTAACATGGACTTACTATCAATTCCATATACACTGCGCCAGAAATCAATGCTCGCACTGTATCGGTCACTGTGAGTGACAGGTGCCATGTACAACTGTGAGCAAGATAGACAGAATCAGCACTGTATCTGTCAAGCTACTCAAGTTTATAAAACAAAGCATATGCACACACACACGCACACACAACATAAAACAAGCTCTGATCCCAAGTATCCAACTACCCAAGGTTTTAGCACTGTTCCTTCTTTTCTGTCTTATATATTGCTTAAATTTTGAGATCATATATCGTACAGGTTTTCATTGTGTACAGGGTATGTTGATCATTTAAAGCTTTCCAACTTTGATAGCTCTTGCTGTTATTTCAACAGCTTTCATCTTTCTTAATGAAAGCTCCATTTCTCACTAAAAAAGAAGTACCAAACTAATCGGAGATAGAGGTTATGAATGCAAGGGGAATCTTTTTGTATAGCTTTTCATTTTGCACAGATCATTTGAAGTTTTCCAACATCAATAGCTGTCGCTGATCTTTTCAATGCTTTTGCATCTTTCTTGATGGAAGTTCCATTTCTCATTAAAAATGACTCAAAGATCCTACAGAAAAATAGGTAACATGCATGCTAATGGTGTAGACACATCTCATAGTCCAAGTGAAAGTAATGAGAACAAAGGGGCAAAAAAATTGCCACCATTGTTACACAATAGATCAAAACTGAAGATAATATAAGAAAAGCACGATACTGTTGCATTTGATGGCAGTATAAGGCCTCCAGGTTTCAACCACCGATCTCTGGCATAAATTATACTTCCAAGCATGCTCTGCAATAGTAATAACCCCACTATTCAATACAGAGAATAAGTAAAATTGGATCTTTCATGAAAAACATTGAGGTAAACTAGCAGATAAGGTAATTATTTCAGGTTCAAGCTTTACAAGTTGATGAACATAATCACCTCGTATAAAAGCATATATCCCATCCACTCAGAAATAATAACATCCACATCCTCATCAATTTGAACATCCTGCAAGGTTTTAGGAGGAAAAGTTCAACAATGTAATTGTTATTAATATTTTATTAATAAATTAATCAAATTTACTAAATAATAAATGGTAAACAACTAAGTAATCTATTAATGAATTTTGTATGAACTAATATTGAACCCATCTCTTTATCATGTACTTGTGATGCCAATAGGAACAGGAGGTCATCCATTCACAACTTTGAATGAAAGTAATATTTTGGTTTATTGTTTTTCTTATATTCAAAGAACTAAGTGAAAGAAACTGAAGAATACAGGGCCAACCATAGTAAAAAAACAGAGCCAACAAAAAATGGATCTACGAAAGCAGCCCAAAAGAAACCCAACAAATCTTAAACCTCCTGACAACTCCAGTCTAAAAGAATAAAACCTAAATCGATAACGAAAGTCATAAGACATGGACGTCCAAAGTCGTTCTTGGGAAACCAGAGCTGTAAAAACCTACCAACAAAGAGTGTAAGATGACACGTAGGTAGTATGATTGATATCTAAATCAAAACATGACGATGTACATCCCAACCCATTCCAAGAGAATTACTTGAAACAAACGCAACAAAAGAATTAGAAAATAAGGGAACCAAAACCAAGTGGATTGTTTAAAACTTGGTAACCAATATGAGTAATTCTACATCATTCATCATTCAATCTAAATCTCTGATTAGACATTTAGGGATTAGTTTCACCATGTCGTTGAAGATGGGCCACCTGAAATTTAAATGCGTTCCAAAAAAAGATATAATAGAAACATTTCTTTAACCAATTTAAAGAATGAAAGTACAAAATAAGGGATGAATCAAAAGCGCAAAGCAAGGAATCTAACGTTACAAAAGGGACTCCAATCATTAGCGGTTTTTCTTTTTTCTTTTTTCTTTTTATCAAATGATGGAAACATTTTGAACATATCAATTCTAGATTAATGAAGACTAGGAGCAACCAAATAGGAGTAAAGACAAATCTGCAACTTAAGAGAGCTCACCTCAACTCTACTATGCAATACAATAACAGTATCCGATAAATTATTAGCCTTAACAACCTCTGTGGCCTGCAAAGAAAAGCAAAATCAACTCAGACATAAAGTTCAAATTTTGCTTCTTCCATGATTCATAGATGTCTAACTAGGATCTTCAATAAAATTATATATTATAACATTAATAATATGACAATTACATGTACTGAAATATGCATGGATACTAAGAGTGAAACTGAGTGCATCGATATGTAAGAATGTAACGTATTACAAATTTACAATTGATACTAGTCCATTAAAAGAAGAATTAGTAAGAACAAAAAGTAGTTAGGCTACAAAATCTGAAACGTTGAGAGTTAAAAGTGATGCATGTAACCCCGATAGAATTAAAAAAAAAAAAAAAAAAAAAAAAAAAAAAAAAAAAAAAAAANAAAAAAAAAAAAAAAAAAAAAAAAAAAAAAAAAAAAGCAGAAGCGATTGCATATGATGGGTACTTACAGCTCAATAAGTTCAGTTTTTCCGGACATATCAAAATGACAAGACTCCGAAACACATGGTTAACTATATTTCCACTACATTGATGTCAAAAGCCTCCAACCTTGGACAGTAAACATCAAAAAGCACCCACAGAAGGGATAAGGAAAAGTCGATGCAACTTAAAGTTTTGGAACATTGATCGAGTGGTAAAATTTATTCTTGAGCAACCCAAGGGGGAAACCATTACAGAATTAAAAATCTAACAGACAGATTTTCTTTACAATTGAATATTCTTTAGTCAATTTAGCTAAATTGTTAATTTTAGTTAATCAATTAACTAAATACAACTAGACTAATAAATTCACATTGTCTTCTTACATCAGTTTCCAGAATTATACATGGGTGACTATGAATAAAATTCATACAAAGGTGAGGGATATTACATAAAGATTTTTCAGGTAGCAATAATCAAGAAAGTGGTAGCTGGAAACACGTTAGTGTTTAAAGCCCAAAAGCATATTATTTACAACCATAATAATAAGATTTCAATATCATACAAGAATAATACCTGCACTGCTATGTCACTTGCATCAACTGCATAAACCTGACAAAAGAGAGAAACAATGAGCATTCAAGAATGTTGTGGAACGATAAATATTTGTTACCCCAGATCTCAGATTAACAAATCAAGATATTTAAAAGAAAAAAAAGATTCATTATACGAATAAAAATTACATCAAGCGAAATCCCTACAAAAGTCTCAATATCTCTCCCAAAGGAAATATTCATCAATTTCAAGTGTCATTACACAATTTGTATTAATTACACTGGAGGGATAAGTACGAAAGGAAGAAAATAACAAACTCTACAAAGAACAATTAAACTTAGCCAATCATACTGCCTCTTCCAATCTTAAACTTGGCCAACAATACCACCTCTTCCAATCTTTACTCTGACCGTGAAACACCCTTTCGTCTCTCTTTCCATAAACCCAAAGAGTCGTTTTGACTACATTCAACTATAAAGTAATAGTCTCTAAAAATGATTCATAGTATTGTGTCTCAATCAAGAAGAAAGAATGTCCAAACACGGTCCATGATGTTCATTCTCCCATGTACGACCTACAACAAAAAAAACTTAAGCCTTCTTTAGAATTTTAACCTTCTACGACAAGGAACATAAAGGGGTTTTTGCAATATGATGATTACCCAAAATGAGAAGGAAAGAGTGGTAAGTGAATCCTTTAGAGGGATTGGGGGACAAAACCAAATAAGGCTCTCCTTTGCTTTCCATTACGAAAGATAGGGAATTTATATCAACAACACAACCCTTTATCTCACATATCCATCTTTCTCAACCAAACTCATGTTCTTTTCATTATCGTTTCTAGAAACTCCCCGTCAGCTATATCAAATGCGGCCATTCATCTCACAAACCTGTTCTCTGTCCCTCTTAACTCTATACTTTCTTCCAAATCATTACCAATTAGAACCAAGCCCACTTTGTCTTCCTTCAACAAAAGTATGTAGACATTTAGAAATTGAAGTTCTTTCTTTTAGACCTAGTAATTATGGGAAAACTTTTAGACCTACCAAATCATTACCAATTAGAACCAAGCCCACAATAATTACTAGGTCTAAAAGTTCTTTCTTGTTTATAGCACCATTCTTGAAATTCCTTCTCAATCCTCCCCTTCTTCTCCCGTTCCCCAACTAGTAAAGTCTTCCATCTGCTGGATCAATCAATTATACTCCTTTTCTATAATGTCCTTATCTAAAGTGCATTCCTTCTTTTTAATACTCAAGTCTTTTATAAACACCTTTAAACCTTTTATTTTCTCCATCAGCCTATACCCTACCCAATGCATCAATTAACAGCCGCACTATAATCCTGCCCACCAACCTTAAACTAACTTCAAAGGCTATGGATCTTGCATCAGTATTCACACACCGAAAAGGAGGAGGGCCCCAACAAAAAACTACTAGATTCTAACAAAAATGAAGTACGACTTAATATGCAACATGGTATTTATTATAAGGGGCAAAGTAGCCTTGTTAACAAAATACACAAAGATCTAGGTCTTTCTGCTCCAATCCGTTTATTAAAAGAAACAAAAAAAAGTGAAGCATTATCTAACACCATTTTCACTTTTTAAAATTTTCTTCTTTAAAAAAAAAAAAACATTCTTTTCTGTTCAAAGTTTGGATAATAAAACATATCAAGCTTTGATAGTAATGGCCACTCCCTTGTGTTTCACTTCATAAATGTTTCAATTGTTAATGATTGGACAATCTTTAATCGAAAAGGTACGATGAAAATGGGCTGCTGTTAGTGATTGAATTTCAAGGAACTGGAGTTACAAGAGACGTCTGGGGATCCTAGAGAGAGATGCCAGGCCAGCTCAACCAATAATTAAAAAGTGCAAATACCTCACCATTAGAAAAGCTAATAGTCCAAGTAAAATTTAAAAACAGATTCCCGCATTGTGCCAATAATGTTTTTAGGAAAAGAAAACACATTTAGACACAAGATAGCTCACCCGCCTAGCACCAGCCTGAGCACAAAATATGGAGAGGATACCAGTGCCACAGCCAACATCCATTACAACCTGTATTCAATTTAGTAAATAAACAGGAAAATGAGCACAGATCCAAATAGAATCCAGAAATGGATATATTATGCTATACACATGAAAGACTAAAGTTTTGACCCTGTTTTGATAGAGTGAAAAAACGTAGAAAGAAAAAAAAATCCAAGAAAAACATGGAAGCCCTGTTTGATTCCAGATTNAAAAAAAAAAAAAAGACTAGTAGCAGACTGTTTTTCTTTGTTGGGTGGCTTAAATATAAATGAAACTTCCTCATAGGATGTTAAATCCTTTAATGTATCAACTCCATTTTAAAGCAGGGAAGGGCCAAGTATCTACTTTTTCGGTGTTCATATAATTTTTTATTTAAAACCCAACTTTCATTGAAGAAAATGAAAGAAAAAAAGACATGAGGGCGGCTCAAAAAGGAAAGCGGAAAACAGAAGAAGCCAAAAAAACAAAAACTTTCATTGTTCGTATAGTGGCAAGTGTTTGAATAGACTTCCAGAAATTTTAGTGTTTCTTGAGCATTCGATAAACGGACAAAGGATAATATTTTCCAGCTACCTTGTGGAATAAACTTTAAAAGTAAAGTGAAGCTTTTATTTGTGGTGTTTTGTTTCAAGTTCGTCCTTGTCCTTCTTCTTATAACGTAATTTTTCCCAGTTAGAAGGCATTTTCATAACATTTTGGTTCTCCAACAAGTCGAGTTCGGGTATTCATAATATGAAATTATAATTTCCTGTATTTAGGAGGAATATGTCTTCTCCTAAAGGAGAATGTCTTTTCGTTATCCATCTGTAACTTTTAAGTCATTATTGAAAAATTATATTTCTTTTATTTAAAAAGAAAAATAAAAAGACAAAAAAAAAAATGGATTGAAACTATTTCATTAAACACATGGCAAAGAAACAGATTTGATAAATTTCAGCACAAACATATTACTTTGCCAGCAATATAACTCTGATGTTGCATAATCGCCGCCCTATAAGTTTCAGTCCGCACGCTATCCTGAAAATAGGGATTTCACGATATCTATCAATATAAAGAAAGAACAGCACACGAATGGAGTAGAATTTCTAAATTTACACGCTTGCATGTTTTAGCTAATATAATTCATTCATTCTAAATAATTAATATACATTCATAAATATAAAAGAAAAAACTTAAACCTTTAGAAAGACTACTCTTAGATGCAGTCAAAAGAATAATGGAGATATGGCAAGAATTTTTGTGGCCATTTCAGAGTGTTATTCCATCTTCTACAATGAAGAGCCATGCCAATACATCTCCAAGCCTTTTTCTTTAAATTCGGCTATTGGGATTCAGTGGAATTTCAAGAATACGGCTGATATGGATGCCTCACTTTATGTGATGTCTTTAAACAATTTTGCATGATCTTTTAAAAGGGTTGCAACGGAAGTATATCTGAAACTGTAACTCAGGTTCTTGAGAACTTTTTTTTATAAAGGAGACAATTAAAGACAGATAAACAGTGTCTCTACCTTTTGACATATCTTGACAACATTTTCTCTCTCAAAACCAAAATACTAGACTTCAGAAGCTTGGTCAACCCAGTCCCATCACCATCAGCTCCTTATTTGGTGTTCTTATAGCCGAGGACCAAGGAAAATATCAATTCTCAAGAGCTTTGTATACATATATGAAAGAGGTCAACAGAAAGTGTAGGGTCTTTCATCAGTATGTCTTTCTTCAAGGTCTTAATGCCACTTACGGTAGTCTAGCAAAGTTATCCTACATGTTGCCCCGAGTCACAACCTAACTATGAAGAGAGTAGGTCGTGACTCTCGCGTTACGACAAGAGAAGTGGAGCCCATCCGACCACACGAGGGCCTAGACGAGTGTCATGATGCAACCGAGGAGGACGGTGCATCATCAATGTTCGGTTGGCAAAGACAAACTTCGCCTAAGATCCGACAAAGCCACAAAGCCGGACAAAAAATGTATATGGGGCTTGAATTTTCCTTAAAGCTGATCGTGAGCGTGTCAAGATCACGACGCCGCACGTTTAAAAAAGTAGGACGGTGACACTCCGCCCCCAATTGGTGTGTCCTTGACAAGACAGAAGGAAATGGTTTATCTATATAAGAGCCAAAACTCAAAATGGAACATTGGCCAAGTGGGGAAGGGAAAAAGTGAAGGGACTACATAAGCTAACCAAACTAGTGTATATAATAAACGGTCTAAAGTCTGTAATATAGCGATAATAGACTAAAAATTCTTGGGAATCAAGCATATATAAAACCCATTTCCACTATAATCAAGAACATCATTCTGAAAATAAGCCTCAAAACACCCCCACAGCATCCTCCCAACCGATGTCCTAACTTCCTTCCAAGTATCCCAAAGTTCCACCGCTCCAAATAAAGGACAAAATTAATATCTCAAATTGACATCGTCTAGTAAAACGCATCAGCAATTATCACAAATAGAGAACAACAACCGAAACTGACCTTGATCATTTCTTCATGAATACCAACGTGCGAGTACGATTGAAAGTAGGCCATGTCAAAATCGGTACAAGGAAGTCCCTCCACTTGCTTCATCTGCTCATCTTCAGAAACCCTCACTCCGCCGCCATTGGAGGACCTGCTAGCTCTTCCCCGGCGGGGGCGGCCTTTCTGGACGGTTCCAGGCCGCTTTTCGGAGGAAGAGTCGCCGTGGTGGAAGCCGTTAGAGTGGCCGGAGTTGGAATACATTTTCCGAGGCTTCTTGGAGCTGTCTTTGTGTAGTCGGAGCTGGGAATACAGTAGTGTAATTAAGGTGTGACGTTCTTCTTGCAATATAAAAGCGAACGAGAAAGGGCGGGCGCAGATCAAAATGTTGTCTCCCAGACGACATGTCGAATTATTTTTTGTCTTTAAGGAATTTTAATTTTAAAAACAATTTTATTTATTTATTTATTGAAATTTAAATTTTTAAAAATTAGATTGATTAAGGTTGTAATTATTTCTTTCTTATAAAATTTCATTATTTTTACTACAATATTTTATACCATTTTATTCTATTTCTATAATTCTTTAAAAATAAAATATTAAAATTAAAAATAAACTGTTCATTTAAATATATTTCATTATTAAAGAGTTTTTTTTTATTTATTTATTTAGAATACGAGATAGAATTAAAATAGAATAAATCTTCCAATTTAAAAGAAAAAAAAGGGTTTTTTTTTTGTTGGAAGAAATAAAACTCGTAGCATAGCATATGTCAAGTTTTGTCACGTACTCTGAGGTTTATAATATCGTCGTCTATGATTAATTTGCGTGTGCAATCGGCTTTTTTTTTTTTTTTTTTTTTTTTATTTTTTTAAAGCTTAAAAGTTTTTTTTTATAGTTTTTTTTTAAATAAAATTATTAATGAANTTTTTTAAAATTATATTATGCTTCAATTCTACTCTAAATTTTTTACGAGATCTTCTACTAGGATTAGTTTAAAATTTTCGAAAATTTTTAAATTATTTTTAATATAATGATTTTTCACGGTTTTAGGTTATTTTTTATAAGTTGAAATTTGTCACAGTGAATGTAGTAGAAAACCGGAAGACATGCCTGTTTATCTAGACCAAAACTTTTAACCTCTAAATTTGAGTTTGAAATCTATTCCGCTCTTAAATTTCAAAACGAGCTTTCTTTCTGGATGTTTGAGAAATAAATCGTCGTAAAACTAAGTGATTTGTGCTAGACTAGAAAAGTACAAGACAATTTTCCGTTTATCAACTAAGAATCATAAAACGTGGTGATTATAATATTAACTTCAAGATTTCAGAGACCAAATAAACATTAAACTCAGACATAAGAACCGAAAGTTTATTTTCCACAAATACCCTTTTGATCGTTCAACGTTCAAGTCTACCAATCAAACCATGATATTTTTTTTTTTTTTGGTTAAATTAGTTTAATTTAAAGTTTTATTTTTAATAAAAATAAAATATTAGTGTGTAAAAATATTTAATTATTTATTTTCAAACATTTAATTAAGATTTATAATTTAATTTTAATAACTATTTTAAAAAATTACCTTTAAAATGATTAAAAATTATTTTAAAGAATAATTAGAGTATATATATAATAAAAAGTAATTATAAAAATAAATAAATAAATATATATATATATTTATAACAAAGCTCTTTATAATTCAACCCAAATTTAATTTAATTTTAAATATTAGATTTAACTAATAAAAAAATTTAATCATCAAATAAAAAACAAGAGAATTCAACAGATCTACGAGAGTCATCAATGATCAACAAAAACAAACTCCGTTTAGTCCAATTCTTCCACTCGTTTTCCTCTCGATTCCCCTTCGCTCTAAGAATCTCTCTGATCAATTTGTTCTCCAGAGATATCTCTCAAATTCTTAATCCCTCGGATTCCATCTTCTTCAACAATCGTCTCTTCAATCTCCGCATTCGCCATTGGCAGCCATTGTTGAACACTTCACAGAATGAACAGAGTTTCCATTATCATATACATTACAGTTGCCATTCTTCTTTTTCTTCTCATTTCCCACTCGCCCAAGAAAACCCCAGATCACCGCCATCGCCGCCTCCATCTTCGCTCCAACTTCACTTTTGACCCTTCGCACAATCGCAGACACAACCATCACGAGGCGGTGCCGTTCGACCCTCTCGTCGCCGACATTGAGCGCCGTCGTGAAGACCGGCAATGGGAGAAGCAATATGTGGAAGAACACCATCCAGAGATGGCTGCGCATTTGACGGAATCGGCCCCTGGTGAAGAATCGCAGCCCGAGTGGGAGGATTTTGCGAATGCCGAGGATTATATCAATGATGATAATAGGTTCAATGTGACCGATCGGCTGACGTTGCTGTTTCCGAAGATTGATATTAATCCACATGATGATTTTGTCACTGTCGATGAGTTGACTGAGTGGAATTTGCAGCAGGCCGAGAGGGAAACTTTGCATAGGACTCGAAGGGAGTTGGAGACGCATGATAAGAATCATGATGGGCTTATTTCGTTTTCAGAGTACGAGCCCCCCAGTTGGATTCGCAATTCAGGTCTGTTTTTCTTGAAATGCTATTGGATTTTAGTTTCATGTATGCTCGACAATGAATTGGCGACTCTTTCTTCTTGTATTGTTCAATTCTTCCTCATTGCGAATTGCTATGCTGTGTAGAAAGATATGTTTATCCTGTTCAATCTCTAGGACTAAGAGTTTGAAAACCCCTTTGATCGATTTCTTAAGCGATAAGTATTTTGACAAAAACAAATGTAATTGCCCCACATATGATGCAGATTCATAGGAGTTTTTCCATTTGTTTTATGTTCCTTTGTGTATTACTCATTATTAAACTGTTCATCAGATAACAATTCCTTTGGGTATGATATGGGTTGGTGGAAACTTGAACATTTTAATGCATCGGATGCGGATGGAGATGGTCTTTTGAATTTGGCCGAGTTCAACGAGTAAGTTTTTAGTATTTGTGGAGGCTATTTTTGAGGTGAACACGGAAGGCTTATTGGATGTTTTAATTGAAATACATATGATTTTTCTTCATCTCTGGATTTTTAGCTTTCTGCACCCAGCTGACAGCAAAAACCCAAAGCTACTTCATTGGCTGTGTGAGGAAGAAATAAGGTAATGAAACTTTATGAAGCTATGTTCTTAACAGTTATCGCAAATTTTCTCAATGTTTTATTTCCGTTAGTTTCAAAGCCTTTTATCAACTGCCTTTGCATTAGCATGTTCAGTTTCTCTTCATGTCTGCTAAATCTACCATTAGCGTTAAAAATGACTTTAGTCTATGGAGGTTCTTACTGAGAGCATTTAAATAAAGACGTTTGATTTTCTATAATTTCATAATATATATCTCATTTTGGTTATTCTTGAACCTCCCATCGAACTTTGGAATTAATTCGTTTCATGTCGAGAAGAACCATTTAATGCTTGATTCAAGTGACTTGAACTATGATAGATATATGATGAGAGGTCCTTGCTTTTCTGTTGTTCTTACTGAGAGCATTGAAATAAAGACGTTTGATTTTTCTATAATTTCATAGTATATATCTCATTTTGGTTATTCTTGAACCTCCCATTGAACTTTGGAATTAATTCGTTTCATGTCAAGAACCATTTAATGCTTGATTCAAGTGACTTGAACTATGATAGATATATGATGAGAGGTCCTTGCTTTTCTGTTTTGTGGAGTTTTGTTGGCTGAATTATTTTTTTCCATATCTATATATTAAATACTTTTTTTTAACAAGGTTGCACGTACTTTAACTAATCTTAATGGGACAACCACTTGACTCTGCTACATTTGGTTGCCTGACACATAAGATACTCATAAGGGGATAAAAGTGCGGAAGAGGGTGATAAGGAATCCATCTATAAGTTAAGAAGGATTACAAAAACCTTCTCCAATTGCGTTTATAAAAAAAGAGTCATCATTACCAAATTACTTGGCTGTTGCACTCCAAAAGGAAGCTTTATAATGAATGGCTACCCGAACCTTCTGTCGTCTTACCTTATTGAGAAAATTTTATGGTTTCTTTCAAGCCAGTCTTCACAAATAAGAGCTCTGAACCTGTTCTCTTGAGGAATCTTGGCTTTCCTTTTCAAAAAGAGGTAAAAATGCAGTTGCCATGGAGATTGCCTGAAGGTAGTGGAGAAACTCCAATTGGATACCAAAACTATCCAACAATGTTCCAAAGATTTTCAGGCTATGCAGCAATATAGGCTTTTGTTCTATAACCAAAGATAACAACGACTAAGAGATAAGGCCCAATAATGATTTTTAGTCTTTGAATAACCCAAGGTGGATTTATCCCTCCCCTTAGTGAAGATTGCAAGAAAAATGTTTACTCTTGGGAGTTTGAAGAGACTTTCTTCAAGTAAGGACTCTATATTCCTTAAACTCCTAGAATATGATGGCAGTATAATGCCTCCAGGTTTTAACTGCCATCAAATGCTCTCTAAAGTCCGCATCTGTTTTTCACGGTGATTGTTTGTGATGTGCATGCGGGAAATCAGCTCATTTATCTCCTTATTACAGAAAAGCCTTCTGAAATCAGGATTCTAAGTATTAGAAACAATGCTCCGATGCTCTTTGGCTGCAGTAATTTACTTCAGCCAGATTATCTAATCTTGGAAGGAGAAGTTTCAAAGAAATCTTTGCTGCCAAGGCATGGTTCTCTAATTTTTAGTTGCCGGTGGTTTTTCGTTAAGTTGGTGCACTTCTCTTCCTTTTTGAACCAACTCAACTCATCGTTTGCTTTTGGGCATCTTGTCTAATAGGCTTGAGGGTGATCTTTCCGTCAGACAAATTGTCTTACCCAAGTCTGAGAGGAAATCAGAATTTAAAGTCAAAATCTATCTGGGAACTGAAAGGCTCTGTACTAACTCTGACACTGCAGCTATTTGGCTGGTTTTCTTGGTTCAGTACTTGGGTTACTGGGGGAAGATGAAGGCCATTGGGAATCAAGTACTTTTGTCTGCCAGACACAAGTCTTTTTGCCATTCTCATGAATTTAACTTCCACAAATTCCTGGCGATATATACATAGTATAATTCTTCTTAGTACGTTTTTATTTGAACTGTGAGGAGTTTTCTATTGATCCTTCTCCATTCTGAGTTCAGCTGGTAAATATCTAAAATATTATCTTTTCTCTGACGTAAGCTTCTAGTTCACTTAGTGGAGTAACAAAACTGCAACATTTTGTTCCCATCTCTTCAAAGATTTGGAGAAAGATTTCCAATTTTTACCTCTACCATCCTTTCTAGGATTTCATCTCTCCATTTTTTGAATTTGATGAAAACTATCGCTCTATTCTCTGGACAGACTCAGCATTCTAGCTTCATCAGCACTCTCACATCAAAGCAGTGTTTTGTTGGTTGGAAAGGATTTAACACACATCTTATAATGTATCTGTGGATCTCTTAAGACCCTTTAGCCGTTTTTCATTGACGCATCTACTCAAAACAACTGCCATTGTTTCCAAATCTATTTGCAGTATCTCCTTTGAACTGATCTTAGTCACACCTGTTTCTTGTGTAGCTTGTCTTCCTTTTGCTCGTTGTTTCTTATCAGTTCTTTCATTGCAAGGGATGTATTCTTCCCGCTTGATATTATTCCTCTCTTATAATCTCTACATTGAAATCCTTCCAAAGGCTCAGGAATTACTATTTCGCTTATCATCTCTCCATTGAAATCCTTCCGAAGGCTTGGGAATGATTACCTATTTTTATCATCTTTTGATGATTATTTCTGATTGGAAGGCTCTGTTCATGCAGTTTTTTCTTTCCTTCTTGTAATTACTTCCTTCTATGGCTTTTAGGCTGTGTCCCTGGCCGGTTGGTTGCCGTTTCTTCTATCCGCATGTACCTTTCTTCATTTCTTGTAAGTAGATTCGTTCTGTCAACTCCAGTTCAGAGGGGATAGGCAGGATATGTTTCTTCTCATTGTTTTATAGTTACTATTGGCAAGTCTCCTCAGCCTCTGCTGATTAAGGAGAAAATGGGCTTGGCTGGAAGAGGATGACAACATGAGAGAAGGAGATGAAGAATCAAATTGTATCAATTGTTTTTTCAGTAGGCAGGTAGGTTATGTTTCCTTCCATTGTTCCATAGTGATGAACTGTTGGCACCAGCACCCTCAGCCTTTGCTGGTTAAGGATAAAACGGGCCCAGCTAGAAGAGGATGGTAACATGAGAGAAAAGGAGATGAAGAAGCAGATTGTATCGATTATTTTCAGTTTCCCCCTAATTTATTAGAAAACAATAAAGAAAAAGGAAAAAGTGGACTGTGAAGAAACAGGTGTTGTAGAATTCCATTATGGTTAAAGCTCAAAATCACAACAGTTGGGAGGCATAATCAAGGAGCTTAGCTTGCTCTATGTTAACGTCTACAAGAAAAATATTACTTTCTTAGAGTATCTTTTCTCTGAACCAACGTGGTAGCTCCTTCTCTAGCAGTTCTCTCAAAATCTAATTGTAGGCCTCGAACTCACAATGAAAGAAGCATTTTTAGTTCAATATTTTTAGTACATATATGCATATGGTAATGTTACATTTCACTATGTAAATTATATATATATATATATATATATATATATATAGTATGGTAATAAATGTTATTTTCTTATAACATGTGTTGGGCATTTTTGTTAGGATAAATAAATTCATTACCAATCTCGAATAAATTTTTGTTGTGGATAGTATCTGCATTGCCAAATCTATAAGCATTCCCTTTCTTGTACATTTTTTCGTGGCTTCAATGAAATGTATCTTATAAATAATCTATGAAGAAGAAACAATAGGGCTCACATACATGTTTTTTTTTTCAAGCTTAATTTATTTACTGTTTGCAAGCTTAATTTATTTGGAAGGGTGTAATCCTATGGTTTGGGGTTTGGCATTTCAGCACCTTTGCTAACTAGCCAATTTGTGTGTGGCCTTGTAGGGAGAGAGATTCAGACAAGGACGGAAAGATTAACTTCAACGAGTTTTTCCATGGACTCTTTGACATGGTGAGAAATTTTGATGAGAATCACAATTCTTCACATCATTTAGAAGATGCTAGGGATGGCCCCGCCAGAAACTTGTTCAACGTGCTAGACAAAGATAATGACGGGTAACTAAATTTATGATGTGAACAGCTTCATACATGGAAACTGCAGAGTTCCTTGGCAACTTTAATGATTTGTTTGTGTTATTTTTTCTCATAGATACCTTTCTGATGAAGAGCTGCTACCCATAATCGGAAAAATCCACCCTACAGAGCATTACTATGCAAAACAACAAGCGGAATATATCTTACAGCAGGTACTCATGCATGACAAAATTTTGAAACCCAGATGAAATTTGAAGAACTTTTTGGCCTTGTTGTTATGATATTGCTTGGATACTGCACACATTAATGGAATAAACAATCATCTTGTAATAATACGCCCTTGTCATTAGACTCTCATGTCTGGCTGCATAAGTATTTTCTTTACTTTTGACCAATCATCCACCCATGCATGATGCATTAAGATTTATGTAAAAATCATTTTTAGAACGATTAAAATCAGTCATTAAAACACAACTATTCACCAAAGATTTCCTGTTTGAACATTGTGTAATACTGCTGCAGCAAGAGATTTCAGTTTCCTCTTGATTCATTTTATCTTTTAATGTATTGTATAGCATAATTGTTTATGTTATTTGTTCCTCGTTGATTTTGATCTGATATACCAAGTTTTTCTCTCAGCCAAAGAACATTAATATATTGTATGACATGATTTTATCTTTGGCATTTGATATAGAAAAATTTTCTTGCGAATGTTTGTTATCTCAATTAGAAAACATTACGCCTAGATCGGAATAAGCCTGGAAAACATGTTCTTCATGCCGAGTGAGCGAGTATGTCTATTGATCAACAACTCCTTTGGATCTCTACTTTTCAGGCGGATGCAAATAAAGATGGACGTCTCACCTTGGAAGAAATGATTAATCATCCATACGTATTTTACAGCGCCATTTTCAACGAAGATGACGAGGATGATTATGATCTCCACGATGAGTTTCGTTAAGTTCTTTCCAGTATGGTCGAACTTTTTCGGACAAGACCAGCCACGATGACCTCTTGATAGTTTGTTGCTGTAGCAGGAGTAGTTGATAGGCTAGTGGTAGAAGAAAATGGAGTTTTTCGCTCCACGAAATCAGGACATAGAGTTCGAAGTCTTAGTCAGCAACTTTGAGGGGAGCATTGGATTTGAAATGCTGGTCTCATTCATTACTGGTTTAACCTTCTTCACCCATGTCTGCCCATTGGTATCCTCATTTTGTAGCATATGAAACTCTCATCTTGTCTGAAGATGATGATGATGATGATGATCCATACCTTAGATCATAGACATTTATTTAATTTGGTTGCTAATTTTTGTTTAGTTCGGTGTCGTCGGGGTATAGAATTATCATTTAATCGTGTTATTTGTTACTAATTTACTGTTTATGGATCCGAATTTTCATTGATTCAATGCTTAAATTTTCTTCTGAGTTCTGAAGCTTATGGCTTTTGAAAAGTGGGCTACAATTGTATGTACTTTTGTTTGCTTTGCAGAAATGATGCTGTAGTTGATTCTTTGTTGGGGGCTCTATAAAATGTCAAAATTTAAATAATTGCATTGAAGTAATTTCAGTAGATTATTTTAATGTCCTTATTAAGAATTATGGAAATTTAGAAGTGTTTTATGTTCCTAATAAGTTTTATACGTAAAACCATCGTATAGAGAACGCAAACATGCTTGAGAACTCCCACTCGAGCGATTTTACGGGGTCTTCGACTATGCAATGATATTACTAACTGAGAGGAAAGTTAAGACTCATAAGCCAAGTTTTATCGATAGACATGTAACAATTAATCGTGCTACCTCGATGGAATAGTTGAGTTGAACGCCTAGTACGTGTACTTGCACGGTGTTTAGTTACCTACAAACTCCATGTTTTGATATTATTTTGTGAAATCTATGTGTCACTTCAACCTATTTTTTGTCGGTCATATACAAGAGTGGAGGAGGTTGACAAATTTTCAAGATCTAAAGATATTTCCTAACCTACTCCCATTTGGGCAAAAGTAGGATGACGTCAAGCCATTAGAATCCCATCAACGAGGGAGTAGCGTTACATCCTTATCTTTAGGGGGAAAATCTAGGCAACATAGGTTCAAGCCATTAGAATCCCATTAACGAGGGAGTAGCGTTACATCCTTATCTCTAGGGGGAAAATCTAGGGGCAACATAGGTTGGTAGCAAAAATCGACGTTAAGTCATTAACAACAGTGAATCAAACAGTCTAATGCATATAAAGCAAAAAGCATAACGGATGATGATACAATAATAACAACAACAATAATAAACATAACCGTCTAACGCATATAAAGCAAGAATATTATTTCTTTTAGAATCTTAATGATAATCAATATCTTATCCACCAACTTATGTTTAACGTCAACAGAGGGAGAAAACCCTTTGTTATACTCCTCTCACTCATTTTATTGACCAAAATGTTATTTTCTTTCTAAAATATTACCATCACTCAAATGAAAACAAATCTATTATGTTAGCAACAATTCACTTTTTTTACAAAATAAACGTTTTTTAAGATCACGATGACATACGAGAGACGTAATTATAAGACAGCTCGAAGCAGAAATTCGAATCTTTAACCTCTTGATAGAGCAATGCTCCGATTGATAGCTCAAATCTCTCGTGTTTTATATTAACGAGAAAACTTTTTATCAACCGCTAAAAAATTGAAATCGTTTGATTTCTTTCGCAAACTTCCAAATGCATATAACTAATTAATCGAGCAAGTTGCTTCATTCGACAAATTTGAGTCAAATAAAGCAATCAATCTTATCCAATTACAATCTTATACGATTCGCGATCAAGATATTACTATCACTTTCTTTAAAAGTCGTATGTTAGACAAATTTAATATCGATAAAATAAAATAATCGTTAAAAATTCATAATTTTTAGGAGAATTTTCTAAGTATCAAATATTTTTAAACCCTAAAAAAATCCAAAGGCACTTCATTTACAATATTCAACTTAGCCTAAAGTTGAATTTTCAAAGATGACTTTTAAAAGTAACTTTACCAAAAGTTCTTCAATCAATAAATGATGCTTATTTTGAATATATATATATATATATATATATATATAACGGATAACAAAAACAAAGAACGGTTATTAAATGGGTCTGAAAGAATTATTCAGTGGGATCCATGAAATTAGAAGTTTATCTAAACCCTAAACTCGATTATATTTTAAAATTTTACACTGAATGTGAGATCCCACATCGACTAGAGAGGGGAACGAGTGTCAGCGAGGACGTTAGCCTCAAAGGGGAGGTGAATTATGAGATCTCACATCGGTTAGAGAGGAGAATAGAGCATTCTTTATGTATAAGGGAGTATAAACCTCTCTTTAACAGGCACGTTTTAAAAACCTAGAGAGGAAGCTCGAAAGGGAAAGTCCAAAGAAGACAATATCGGTTAGCAATGGGATTGGGCCGTTACACTAAACTTAAATGCTTCCCTTAAACCCTCGACCCTAAACCCTAAACCCTGTACTCAAACTCGACCGAAATCAAATTCAAACAAAGGGCGATAATGAGAAAGGCAAGGGAGGGAGGTTGAGGACAAAGAAATTAGGGCAACCCATATGATCCCACACATAATTAAAGCCTGCCTGTGTGTACCACCGGTCACATACTTCCCATAATTGGTCCCCTCCAACTTTTATCTCTCTTTTCTAACAACTTGTACAAACCCTTTTTTTTTTTAAAAAAAAAAAAAAAAACCTATTTACCTCATTTTTAAAAAAATTATTTCCACGCTGAATGAGACCTGACGTAATCAAGGATTCATACGACGGTTTCCAAGAGGAACTATGCAACTACATCATTATTTTCCATCTTTATCGATCTGGGCATAGCTCATTTAGTTAAAATATTACGTATCCTACCCGCTATCCGGTTGGACAGTAATGGGCGGAGAAGGGCAATCACTCATTTTTAAAATCAGCATTCTTAAAATCAAAGAGGCAGACAGAATTCTCCGCTCTCCGCTCTCCGTCCTGGTTGCCCTCCTATCAACCTCTCTTTTTAAAAAATTATTCCCGCACCGAACGGGACCTAACTTAATCAAACATTAAAATGACGGTGTCCAAGAAGAACCATGCAACTACATTACTTCCCATCTTTATCGATCCGAGCATAGCTCGTTAGGTTAAAACACCTTATTCTCCTTATTTCATCGAGCTAGTTTATTCTCTCTTCTCTATAACATTATCAGAACATTATTTTATCAATTTTTCATCTACCAAATTATATTTAAATCGACATCAATTATTTTATTTAATTAATTTAGGCACTTTTTTTATAAAAAAAAAAGAA
Organism: Cucurbita pepo subsp. pepo; assembly: GCF_002806865.2. Classification (NCBI taxonomy): domain Eukaryota; kingdom Viridiplantae; phylum Streptophyta; class Magnoliopsida; order Cucurbitales; family Cucurbitaceae; genus Cucurbita; species Cucurbita pepo. The sequence continues at coordinate 16,555,708 of NC_036638.1, forward strand.
ATTAATTTCAATCCATGGTCATTGTTTAATTTTATTACCTCAATTTCTCATTGGACCATACAATTAATTTGCATAGTAAAAATAATAACATAAATGTCAGTATTTATTATTATTATTATTATTATTATTATTATTATTATTATTTGAAATGATGGTCTCTTTAGGAATTGTACATTTTGTCCTAAAAAGTAAACTTTTTGGGGGAAAAGGACCTATAAGTAAATAACTCATGTGCAAATACTAAAAAGTTGGGGAAAGGGACAAAAAGGTACATTTAAATATATATATATATATATAAGGGTAATATTTTCACCTTGAAAAAAAAAGGTAAAAAAAAAAATTACTATCTATTTTTTTAAAATTTAAAATATTATCTTTAATATTTTAAAAACGTTTAAAACTATTATTTAAATATGAATTCTTTAAAATTTTAGACAGAAATTGACACCTGAAATAGTATGCCGGTACCTATGGATAGTCCCGTATTGTTAACCTAAGCTACATCGGTCGGCTCTTCGTTCTCCTCGAGCTATTTCTTATCATATTCAAAAAGACGTGCATGCTCGTTCATCTTGACGTCCGTCAATCTAAGTTGCATCTTAGTTCTTTTGTTCTTGCTTGCTCGGGTTGTAATCTTTAGTTTCTTTGATTTAATTTCTCGATAGCTTTTTCTTGGGTTCGGTGGTTCTCCCTTTTTATAATGAATACTCCTTCAAACGAAAAAGGAAATTTTCAATTTCTTCGTGTAGTTTAATTATTAATCTCTAATTTTCTATGGTCGATCGTTATTTTTCATATGAACATTAAGTCAACCTACATCAACATCACGTCAATTTTTTTTTAATAACTTTAATACATTAATATATGTAACCATATCTTCCTTATGGGTTTAATATTAATGTTTCCAAAGCGAGTGACATGTCGGTCTATTTTAGTATAAATTAGCAATCTAATGCGTATATTCTACACGATCACTGTTAAAATGTTGAGAGTAAGAACATAAGTTTTAAATTTTCATTTTTTATCTTTCACTCTCGTAACTGTCAAAATTTTAATAGCGGTGTGCAGGAAGATATCAGTATTGACATGTAATCAACTGTATTATACTATTTACTTAAATTTTCACAAACGTTTCGAAATAAATTAAAATGTTAAACGAAAAATTAGCGTTACAGTGACTCAAAACAACATGATATTGACTAGAATGTTCGTGTGGATTAACGTTTTAAAGAATGACATTCAGATTCATTGACTTTTCGTCCAAAATTCTAACGGGTTTTCAAATTCATCAGTAGTTTCGAAACATTCATGAAATGTTAGAGCAATATTACAATTTTGAAAAATTAAGGTTTTTTTTAGAATAAATAACGAACTTCAAGGACATTTTTGTAATTCAACATATTAAAAATATAAATGTCTATTTTTTTTTATATATCAACATTAAATTTTTTGGTATGAACAAATTCGGCCATGCGAAAATTATTTACTTATTATTTAATGAGTCATGAATACCCGAACCATACATTTGACTTTAGTACAACATTGAAAAAATAATTGCTACAACATTAGGGGCCAAATGAAACATAAATATCTTGGTCTAAGCTAATAATATTTTCTAGCTCTATTTTTCTCAAAATAATAATAATAATAATAATAATAATAATTTTAATTATTGTTACTAATTTTTAATAAGCTATTAAATGAAGCTATCCTGGAATATTAAATAAAAAGTATATATATATATATAAGTATTTGTTATAAGATTATTTTAAATAATAATGATAATAATAAATATAATTTTTTTTTAAATTTAAAATTCATGCTATATTTTAAATTTTGATTAAATTATTTTTGTAATAATTTAAAATTTCCTTAAAAACATATTATGCTATTTATTTAAATATTTCTAAAAATGTCAAATTAATTTGTAATTAGTTGTTATTTCCTTCTTTATTATTATTTATTGGCAATAATTTACTAACATACCAAATTTAGATAAATATTACCACATTGTTTAATATTTCCATTTTAATCATTTTTTTAAATATTTTATTAAATTCTTTTTAAAATAATAATTAAATTATATATTTTTTAAAGCATTTTTTTAAAAATTTATTCTATACATTGCATATGTAATTATTATTGTCTCAAAAAATAATTTTCTAATTCTATTAAAATATTCAAACTATAGGATTGAGAACGTAAGGCGTTTAGTTGAGTTGGTGACTCGAATAACCTGAACGGAATTCAAAACTTAACCTTCTATTTTCAAATTGGGTCGGGGATTATTATTATTATTAATAATTATTTTTTTAAAAAATTTACTTATTCATAATACATGTTATATTTATCACTAAAATCTTATAAAATTCAAATATCGAAAATCTACAAGTCACAATGCACACTAATCTTGATTACGAACGTTAAATATTCTCGATATTTTTTAAAAGTAGGGTGGTGTCGGGTTTGGTTGTTACCCTATTTTTGAGTTGGTCGGGTTTATTCGACCAAAAAAATTCAACAAAATCCAAAAAAGAAACAAAATATCTAACCCAATCCAACTTTTATGGTTTAGGCTGAATAGTTTGGATGGTCCGGTTATCTGATCATATGGACATCCTTAGTTACAATTTTGATCAAATTGAGGTATGTCGAAGATAACGACAGAAAATAAGCATAATATAAAGTTGATTCAAACTTTTTAAAGAATAGATTCTCGTGTATATATATATATCTTAATATTTTTCATTCTTATCTCCGAGTTTTATGTTATAATAATGTTATCAGTTTCAATTTTGCCCTAATATTTAAAAAAAAAATTCAGTCATATAAATTAAAAGACGCTATAATGCTTCAATCTCCGACCTCGTCTCCAACTTTTATTAGGCTAAATTACAAGAAAATGCCACTAATTTCAAATTTTCGAGATTAAAAGAAGCTCGAATCCCTCCCTTTTAGTTACTAAACTTTCATGATCGTACAATTTAATCCTAAACTTTAGTTCGTAACGCTTTGCCTTTATACATTTAGTTTTATAACCCTTTAGTCCTAACAATTTAGTCTCTCTAATTTAAAATTTGTACAAAAATAAACTCTACACTAAAAAAAATATTCAAAAAATTTAGTGGAATTTTTCATATACTGTCATATCCCATATTGGTTGGAGAGGAGAACAAAACACCTATAAGGGTGTGGAAACCTTCCCTAGGCGCGTTTTAAAGCTTTGAAGGGAAGCCCGAAAGGAAAATCTCAAAGAGGACAATATCTACTAGCAATGGATCTAGGTCGTTACAAATGGTATCAAAACTAATCACCAGACGATGTGTCAGCTTTCTTGCTGTCCCCAGGGGGTAGACACGAGGCAATGTGCCAGTAAGGATGCTGGCCCCGAATGGGGGTAGATTTGGTAGACAAATGGTATTAGAGCCAGACACCGGACGATGTGCCAGCTTTCTTGCTGTCCCCAGGGGTAGACATGAGGTGATGTGCCAATAAGGATGCTGGCCCCGAAGGGGGGGGGGTGTGGATTTGGTAGCGGTCTCATATCAATTGGAGGAAGGAAAGAGTGTCAAGGACGCTAGGCTCCGAAGGGGGGGGTGGATTGTGATGATCCACATTGGTTGGGGAGGAGAACAAAACACCATTTATAGTGGTGTGGAAACCTTCCTCTAGTAGACGCTTTAAAGTCCAAGGAGGACATTTATAAGGGTGTGAAAACCTTCCCCTAACATACGCTTTAAAGCTCAAAGAGGACAATATCTGCTAGCGGTGAATCTGAGTCGTTACAGACACGTAGATCGACAAACGAATTAAGAACTGCACGGGTATAAACTAATACAAATTAACACTAATCCATTGTTAATGATTAATTTAATGGAGAGAATCCAATTCAATCCAAGAACAAAGATAAAGACATTAAAAATATTGAAAATGAGAAGGCAAAAGGAAGGCAGGCATGTGCTTTGGTTAGTCCATGAAATTTGACCACTTGTTCATCAGCTCACCAATTATTGGTCTATTTCTTAGCTCTATGCAACTTGCCCAACTCCTCCAATGCCTTCTTCTTCACCTTTATCCCGTATCATGCCGATGGTGGTGTATTGACCCACTTTCTAAAATGTTACCTTTTTGTGTTCGATTCGGGTGATGGGTTTCGCTTCCTTTTTAGCTCGCTTCGATTCGAGGATAAAACACGTTTTTGATCCTTCGATTCTCGATTAAGATTCTGTCTGGTGTTTAATGTGTAAAGATTCCATTAAATCCTTGATGAACGTCAATACAAATTTACCTTATTGTATAAAGAAAGTCTTAAGAAGAAAAACGGATCTCACCGGATGTTTATGAGCTTGACGGGAAAGTTTGAAAAAAATTGGATGTAGATTACGAGGTTATGACTAGAACACGACTGTGAGCGGTTGAGATAATCCAAATGTGTTTCTTTAGAATAATCTCATTATTTCTTCACGGTTGTACTTGTTTGGATTTTTTGTCCCTTTCGTTATGTGATAGTCGTTTACACTATTGAAGTCGCTCGTGTGTTGTGGTAGGTCTTCACTGTAAGGATTGAATTATCGCTAGAGAACGATCAAAGAAGATGAATGTGTGGATAGTATAATTGGTAAGATCTCAACCGGTTTGATTCGACCAGTTCGACTGGTTCACCTAATCGGACTGATCTTGTTCAACTCGTCTAATTTGGTTTCTTTTCTCCAATTTGTGAGCGGATCAAGAGCGGTGAAATCGAACTTTTCAGACATATGATCAAGCATCGAGTCACGTTTGACACAACATGTTTTATAAAACGTGAGCGAAAAAATACATTGAAAACAATTAGAAAAAAAAAAAAAAATCAATATTACAGGCTAAAAGCGAATAAGCAACAAACACAACTTTAAAAGCGAATTGCATGATAATTATGATCATGTACAATTATGTGCCTATGTTTATAATGATACTACAATGAGACTCTTACCAGCTACCTCTAGCAACGATACAGTCCTTTATCGTTAGCTCACATATGTATTTTAGTTACTATGCACGGAGTTACTCTCTCGCGTATATGATTATGTATGTGTGTCGGGATTCTAAAGTTATTTATGACTGACTCACATACATAATCATAAACGCTACCACACCTAAACGAGAGTGATCCTGAGAATAAGTCACTGTCAAATGTGCACCTTCTTTTTCGATGGACTAATCCCATCGCTAGCAGATATTGTTATTTCTCGACTTTCCCTTTTGAATTTTCTTTAAAACGCTTCAAGAAAGGTTAATAAAAAATCGAGAAACTCGGGTCCATCCGAGAAATCTAATGACATCCCCCACCCAAGTTTGGAAATTATTCAGGGTTGGTTGGTGGATTGGTTTATTAATTTGATTTGATTTGATTTCATTTATAGTTTTGTGTTTGGAAGAAAAGAAAAGAAAAGAAAAGAAAAGAAAAGAAAAGAAAAGAAAAGAAAAGAAAAGAAAAGAAAAGAAAAGAAAAGAAAAGAAAAGAAAAGAAAAGAAAAGAAAAGAAAAGAAAAGAAAAGAAAAGAAAAGAAAAGAAAAGAAAAGAAAAGAAAAGAAAAGAAAAGAAAAGAAAAGAAAAGAAAAGAAAAGAAAAGAAAAGAAAAGAAAAGAAAAGAAAAGAAAAGAAAAGAAAAGAAAAGAAAAGAAAAGAAAAGAAAAGAAAAGAAAAGAAAAGAAAAGAAAAGAAAAGAAAAGAAAAGAAAAGAAAAGAAAAGAAAAGAAAAGAAAAGAAAAGAAAAGAAAAGAAAAGAAAAGAAAAGAAAAGAAAAGAAAAGAAAAGAAAAGAAAAGAAAAGAAAAGAAAAGAAAAGAAAAGAAAAGAAAAGAAAAGAAAAGAAAAGAAAAGAAAATTCAATTGTTCTACTTCTCTCTCTACTTTCTCTGTCTTGTTTTTCTTTTTGATGTGTCAGATATTTAATGAGTATTCATTCAGATTCTGGTGTTTTGTCAACTTGAGGTGAGCCTTTTTCAATCCTCGCTGTATGGATTGTAGCAAAGTAGGTGATGAGAATGGGACCAAGAAACCCCATTCTTCACTGTTCCTTCTCCTCTTCACTTGTGTGTAATTTCTCAACTTCACCCATCATTTTCTTTACTAATTTCGTTCTCTGCCCTTGTAATTTTTCAACATTTTTTTTTAGGGTTTTTCTCCCCCTTTCAACCCCCAATCAATTCATTAACACCATGCTATTTTTCATCTTTTCTTTTCATTTCATCCTTTTTTGGGTGTTTATCTGAATTTGGACTCTCCCACTTATTTCTCTTTGGATTCGAATTCTGCCATTCTTTTGTCTTTTCTTCAATTTATGCGTGAAACTTGCAGTGAAATGTAAGATAGTGGCTGTAATTAAGCTCTACGTTTCTTAGGTTTTTGTTGTTTTCCCGCTTTTTTACTGATTTTGGTGGAGTAATTTGGACATTTCAGCTCGGATTCTTACTTTTCTAGGTAAACTAATACTGGATTTCATTGTTTTTTTTCTTCTGGATTGTCGGTTAAACTGTCTAAATCTTCGTGGTGATTATGATCTCTGTTTATTTCTTTTGGTAATCCTTCGATTTCCCCTTTCGATCACTGTTTTCTGTGGCTTTTAGAGCAAGAACAACAGGGTATCGAGGTGGTTTTCCTCCTTTTTTTCTTGTTCTGTTCTTCAAATCAATCGTTTCTCGAGCTATTTCGAGGAATAAGAAGTGGATTTTGTGGAGTTTAAGCCGCTTCTGATCTTAGTTCATCAAAATCGATATCAATTTCAAGCAAATCCTTACTCCTCTTTCATAGATTCAAGCTGGGTTCAATTTTGTTCTTCCCCCAAATCATTCCAACCCTTTCTGTTTAAGTAGAAGCTTTGATTTGCTGTAAAAATGGGCGTTGAATGGTTAGAATCTGATATGGAAAGGATAAACCATGGTGGGCCTCAACTGTTAAAAAGCTTTGTGAGCTGTTTGCCTTTGGTAATTGAGTTTTTTGTTTTGTTATCTATCAGAATACTCCTTTTTCTTATCTCTCATGGACTTTCTGGGTTGTTCCCTCTTTGTTTGTTACCTTCAAATGTCACTTTCAAATTTCGCAATTCAAAGCCTTAATTACCACTTTGTTTATATCATGAATGCATTAATTTCCATTGCCTCACGGAAAACTGACAATTTATTTTATTATTATTATTATTATTATTATTATATTTTATCTTTTGATATTATGACATTCAGATATTTCTCATGGTACAACTGAACTCTGTTGCCTTTTCGTTCTTCCAATAGGTCAGCTGGTTCACAAGAGTCGAGTTCTTGTGCTGTGGAGCAAATCAACACTGAGAATCCTCTTCTACTTTACAGGTTTTTGTTACTTTTTTCCTTTCTCTAGGCTGCTCTCTGGTTTCAGCTTATTTCGCGCTTTCTCTTTGTGTTTTCGTCTCCCTGAATTTGACGAATTCTTCAGGATCTGAGCGTTAAAAGCTTCCCCGAACCGTGTATCTATTATCGGTTGCATCTGCTTGAGATACAACGAAATCCCGAGTTTTGGAAGCTCAATCTTAGATTTAGAACGAAAAAAATAGTGTGTAGATTAGAAATCTAGATTGTAGAACATAAGGGTTAAGTTGGTTCTTTTGTTCTTGTTCTTCTGGTGGCTGATTCTGCTTGGGTTACTTAAACGAAGCCAGATGACTGTTGATGAAGCTGGAAGTAGCTCCTTGTGGAGTTTAGAACAGGATAAGGCATTTGAGAATGCACTTGCTAGTCATCCCGAGGATGATTCGGATCGTTGGGAGAAAATTGCAGCCGATGTACCGGGAAAAACTGTAGAAGAGATTAAACATCATTATGAGCTCTTAGTTGAGGATGTGAATCTAATCGAATCGGGGTGTGTGCCTCTTCCTTCTTATAGTTCTTCTTCAGATGGTTCGGCTAGCCATGCTGGTGATGAAGGAACGACTAAGAAAAATGGCCATTTTGGGCACTGTAATGGTGATTCAAATCATGGAAGTAAGACTTCGAGGTCGGATCAGGAACGTCGTAAAGGGATTGCTTGGACAGAGGATGAACACAGGTGAATCGATTGTTTTATGTTTACTCTTCTCTCCTCGTCCTTCGTATAAATAAGCTGTGATATGATCTCTTAATAAAGTCAAAAGTACAGATACTGTTACATTAAACGAATCGTTTTTGTTTCTTTCTACTTGAGACATTAATATCTTCTTGTTTTCACGACTGAAAAATTCTATTACCGTAGCCTAATCGAGTTAGACCGGTCCCATCCTAAGTTCCTATTTAGGATACCTTGGTTGTTCTTCATTATCACTTTCCTTAAATGAGTCATATATATGGCAATGGATATGTCTATTTTTCGATTTTCGTTCGATCTGCTGAGTTGTTAGAATAGAATTAATTTCTTCATACCCTTCTGAAATCACATCACATATCTTGGTTGAAATCATCCTGCTTTTGTTGAAATTGTATGATAACATTTTCGATCTTATTGTGATAAGTCTGCTTCTTAGTTCTTATGTATCCCGACCGCATCTAAATCCTAAGTGTTGTAAATTCTGATCTTTCTAGCTAAGGTTGCTGTAATCAAACCCGAAATCAGCAAGTTAGACACCATCTAGTGCATACGAAAACTTGCACCAAGAGGGAGTTTTTGAGGTCGAGTAGGTAATCTATGAGATATGAACAGGAACGGAATTCTCGACCAAAAGGTCAGAGGTTCAAATTCCTGCACTTGCTAACCAAGAAAATCCTACTTTGTAAAGAGTTCCCATTACAAAATGTTTCCTTCATTATGTAGTTTCGGTTTAGGTTTGGTTTCGTATCTCTGATCTTTGGAATTCTGTTCTTTGGAGAGCTCTTCGAGGGAGATGCATGTTTTGTGATTCTTAATACCGAAAGAAATTCATTTGATATAGTTTCATTTGGTTGACTGATACATCGTGTTATTGGAAGCTCGTTGGAAAAATGTCTTCTGTTGTCGTGTCATAGTGATTTGATACTAGTCGATGCGTTCAATGTTGTGTCCAACATCGTTGACTGGCCGTGTGTTGGCTGTTCAAAATTGCATGTTTATCTTTTGTTTTTCATTATGTCGTTTTTAATCTCCTCCATGCTTGACAACACAGATTGTTTCTACTTGGTCTCGATAAATATGGGAAAGGAGACTGGCGGAGCATATCTCGAAACTTCGTAGTCACAAGAACACCGACGCAAGTGGCGAGCCATGCACAAAAATACTTCATCCGTTTGAACTCAATGAACAAAGAAAGGAGGCGATCCAGTATCCACGATATCACTAGTGTCACAAACGGAGATGTCTCAGCCGCCCAAGGACCGATCACCGGTCAAGCAAATGGCTCTGTAGCAGCTCCTTCTGGAAAACCAACAAAACAGCCTCCTCAACCTGCAGCTGGTCCTCCTGGTGTGGGAATGTATGGTGGTCCAACCATTGGACAGCCAGTGGGCGGACCAGTCGTCTCAGCTGTTGGCACCCCTGTCAATATCCCTGCTCCAGCTCACATGGCGTATGGGGTTCGAGCCCCAGTGCCCGGCACGGTGGTTCCCGGTGCACCTGTAAACATGGGTCCGATGACATATCCGATGCCACACACATCTGCTCATAGGTAAAATAATATACAAATGATTAGATGCTGGGAATGCCATTTTTTTTGTTTTAAAACCTTTCTTTGGATCATCTTCTCTCATTGGCAATGGAAAAATAAAAGCCACAGTGGAGGAAATTTATAAGTTTCTGTATAGGCATTAGGCAGCTTATGGAACAAAAAGTGGTTAGCAGTTATGAATGAATAGGACATCTTCTGTCTCTCTGTCTCTGTGTTTTGTGGGTGAAAATTGTCATAGGTAGAACTATTTTTGTTGCTAAACTTTGAAGCCATGTTCATAAAGTTTAAGATTTAATCATTTCATTACAAAGCAGAATCAATGTTTGGATCTTGTGTTCTTCTTGTCTTCTCCAGTGTTCATTGCTGTTTCCATACTGTTTCTGAGAAAATAAGGAAGAGCTGGGAGCTGAGACATCATTTTTACTTTCATTTGGTGTTGATTTTTTTTTTTTTTTTTTTTTTTTTTTTTTTTTTTNGACTGCTCGTGTCGGTGACAACCTATTATAGGTTCGATTGAGTGGTCAATCTTACCCTAAATTTGTAGACAAGTCACTTGTTATTTGTGTTAAAAGTCGAAAGTTAGATCTTTTTTCCCCGACCTTTGTTGAGCTTAGAACAATATTTGGCATGTTGCCATTTTTTCTATTACTATGAATTGATCGGCATCAACTAAAAGTTTGTGAAAATTTGAAAACGGCCTGAATGGATGCAAAAACTACCTTTTAATTTGGTAAAGAGTTCAAACGTGCGAGGACGGGAACGAGTGGAATTAATGTGTTATAATTTTTTTTTTCTGATATCCTGAAGCATGTTCAATTACAAGAATCTTAGGACGATGACAAGCGGGATTAATGTGTTCTAATTTTTTTTGCTGATATCTCGAAGCATGTTTAGTTGCAAGATTCTTGAGGACAGGAGTGAGTGGAATTAATGTGTTCTAGTTTGTTTTGCTATCTCGAAACATGTTCAATTGCTAGAATCTCAGGACAAAAACAAGCTAAATTAATATGTTTTAATTTTTTGTTGTTGATGCCTCGAAACATGTTCCGTTGCAAGAATTTGAGGACTGGGATGAGTGGTATCCCGAAGCATATTAAGTTGCTAGAATATGAGGACAAAAACGAGCTAAATTAATATGTTCTAACTTTTGGTTGGTACCCCGAGTCATGTTCAGTTGCAAGAATTTGAGGACAAGAACGACAAGAATTAATGTTATAATTGTTTTTTTATTTTCCTTTAAAAAAATCATTTATGAATTACTCAAATCAATAAAAAAAAATAATAATTTATATTAATAATATATTTTCCACTTTAAACATACATCATTATTAAATAACAAAGCAATAAATTAAATACTATTTAACTATAAATAATGGCTCATCTGATTAATTATTATATTACATTTATTTTGGAATGATGTGCTTTTTATTATAAAATATACCCATTTTTATATGACTCATCGTTAATTTCGTTTTAATGAATTAAAACGACAAGATTCATCTTCTTTTTAAACATTAAATTTATATAATTATCCTTATAATCTTTTTTTTAAATTGTCTCGAACACTTCAAACTTAACATAATTTTGACATCTGTTGTTTTTTTTTATTATTATTAATATATATATATATATATATATATATATATATATATATANAAATTAACTCGAACACATGCGAGATTCCACGCGGATTAGAGAGAAACATAATATTCTTTATAAGAGCATGAAAACCTCTCCATAGTAGATACGTTTTAAAACCATGAAACTAACGACGATACGTAACAGGCCGAAGCTGATAATATCTACCATTGTTGGATTCGGGCCGTTACAAATGGTATCATAGCGCGTCAGTGGGTAGTGTGAGACACTGGTTGAAGTAGGACTAAACTCTCCCCATAGTAGATGTGTTTCAAATCCGTGAGACTGACAATATGTCTATTAGCGGTGGACTTGAGCTGTTATCAATAGTATTAGAGTCAGATATGGGGTGACGTGCCAACGAGGACGCTTGACTCTCTAGGGGTAGATTCTGAGATATCGCATTTATTAGAGATTAATGAAGCATTTCTAGAAGGGTGTGAAAACCTCTCTTTAGTATACATATTTTAAAACTGTGAGGCTGATGACGATACGTAACGGGTCGAAGCAGACAATATCTACTAGTAGTGGACTCGATCCGTTACATCATAAACTCAACCAAATAAAATTAAAAACACGACGATACGTAACTAGACAAAACGAATAATATCTGCTGGCAATGGCAATGGAGTTATTGAGAATTATTTTCATTTTCATTAGTGAAGTTCAGATTCTTAGCCATTTGTCAAGTAAATGGGCCTAAATCTGTCATAATCCAAGGCAGAATTTGGTTACATTCTTCTTGTTTTGTTCGTTCATTTTACAGCTCAAGATAGACAAATATACGCGCAAATGATTCACAGAAAAGGATGCTTACTACATGATCTACTTGAATCTTCTAGCTTTCCAAATCGACGAGGGGACCCTCCTGATCTTCTTTAATAAGGTCGTGAATTTGTCTCTCCCTTCACCCTTTTTTTCATCATCTTTTGACCTGCCGACTTGAAATCCTCCATGGATTTGTTTCTTTTACTTTTTCTAGCTGTTTCTAACGCTCAGGACCCATTAAGACTGTTTGATGAACTAAGATTAAAGTGGGATTTCCTGAATGTCCACAATGGAACAGAAATTTATCTTTTGGGATCTTGCACACCATGTGTTTGATGAAAGTCCTGGTACTTTTTTTTCACCTTCACTGATGCTTACGAGTTCTTTTGATGCTGCGTGAGTCAGAGAAGGAGAAAGCAGCAGTTATGTTAGGCAATTCAACTGAGATTTTGTACTGTAAACATAATATCAATCTTCGTTTCTGGTAAAATTATGCGTCCGTTATGCCTTTTAGCATGTGATAGGTGTTGGTTTTACCAGTTGGGTTTTACATGGACCTTCCTTACCTTTTCTTTATGCTGGTATGGAAAGTAAGCTGGCATCAGAAAGCCAATATGCCAGCTCAAAAAGTTGAAAATCATAGCCTCACACCATTTCAAATTGAGGGAAAGTAGGAATCTATAGTGCTATGATTCAAAAGTTGTCTTGGGATCTATTTTCAATAGCTAGCTTTTTCTATACTTTCTTCTTCTTATTTATTTTATCAACTTTTTTCGGGGGTGCGAGTGGGAGTTCGTTAAGAAACCTGAACAATTTTCGTGTCGCCATAATTCATGGTAATAGATGTTTTAAATAAGAGGTACGTGAGGATAACTTAACTTGTTAAGTCATAATTATCCAACTAAAAGGTTGAGGCTGAAATCCTCACGTGTTGTTGAACTATTACTCTCTTGTTTCCTTGAGCTTTAGTGGATCCGCTCGGTAAGGTCCTTTTTCGGTAGTGCAAAGAAACTAAAAACAAAGTCACGAGAGTTTAAGCTCAAAGTGGACAATATCATACCATTGTGGAGGTTCGTAATTCCTAACATGGTATCAGAGTCATGCCTTTAACTTAGCCATGTCAATAGAATCCTCAAATGTCGAACAAAAAAATTCTGAGCCTCGAAAATGTAGTCAAAAGTGACTCAAGTGTCGAACAAATAGTGTATTTTGTTCGAGGCTCTAGAGAAGGAGTCGAGCCTCGAGTAAGAGGATGTTGTTCGAGGGCTCCATAGGCCTCAAGGGAGGCTCTATGGTGTACTTTGTTTGAAGAAAGGATTGTTGGGAGGGACTCCCACATTGGCTAATTAAGGGGTAGATTATGGAAACGAGGCCTTTTGGGGAAACTAAAAGCAAAGCCTCGAGCTTATGCTAAAAGTGGACAATATCATACCATTATGGAGAGTCGTAGTTTCTTACATCCTCGTTATACTTACTTACACTCAGCACTTCTGCAATGTACCGAGACCATCGGCTTTCATATTCTTATAACTCCAAGAAACTAGCCTTTCTTCAGAAGCGTTTTAGGGAGATAGAAGATATTAAAAAATGCATTCAGTTTTTCTTTTTTCTAAAGTTACTAAACCTAAGATCCCCTTTTCTTTTTCCCAATTTGCATAACTTTATTTTTTTCTGATGCACATTGGATGACTCGGACAATAGAAAAGTAAGATTCACCAACAATTTTCGACCCCTTTAAATGTATTAGGAGAATCAAAGAATGATACACTAGGCATCAAGCAAACATCTCTTCCCCTGCTTATTGCTATTGAAGAACATCCTAGGTGAGTGGCTGCAGAGTTCAAGCCGCTCAAAGCAAGAGCATTTTGTATTGCCGAGTTTTCTTTATCAATATTCGAATATGGAAGCTTCACTGCATAGACATGTTATTGGATTTCCACTTGGCTCAGCAGCATTGCAGGTCGAGCAATCGGTTAAAAGAATCTTACCTGATCTTGCTGGCCAGTACAACATTTCCCCCTCAGATGGTAAATATCCATCAAAACAATGTAAGAAACCCCCCCTACTCTTGGCTTGACAAATGAATGATGAGCAAGAAATGGACTTTTGGATTGAGAATAGTCTTCATTTTGCAGGTAGTAAAATTTCAGTGCTCAGCAGGGTGAATAAGCTTGGTAAAAAAGCAGACAAGTTTGCACATGGAGTCCGAGAACATGGTGAGTTCATTGTTCTACTTTATTAGTTTCTTATTAAGAGTGTCAAACGCTTTGATATGGTGCTAATGTGAGATCCCACGTTGGTTGGAGAGAGGAACGAAACATTCTTTATAAGGGTATGTAAACCTCTCCCTAGTAGACGTGTTTTAAAAACCTTGAGAGGAAACCCGAAAGGAAAAGCCCAAAGAGGACAATATCTACTAGCAGTGGGCTTGAGCTGTTACAAATGATATCAAAGCCAGGCATCAAGCGGTGTGCCAGCGAGGACACTCGGCCCCCAATAGAGGTGGATTGTGAGATCCCACGTCGGTTGGACAGGACAACGAAACATTCATTATAAGGGTGTGGAAACCTCTCCCTATCTGCTAGCGGTGGACGAGAATTGGGATAATAACTAAGTTTTTCTTTTGTTTATTTATTACAACATCCAAGTGAGCTATTTGGCATGGAAATTTGATAGAAACTTTCCTGTTTATTGAACTGCAGTGAGATTGGGATCCAACATCTCAGAAATTGTTAAGGGAAAGTTGAGCTTAGGAGCTAGAATTCTTCAAGTAGGTGGTTTGAGAAAAATATACAAGCAATTGTTTAGTGATGGAGATAGCGAGAAATTGTTGAAGGCTGCTCAATGCTATCTGTCAACCACAGCTGGACCCATTGCAGGTCTGCTCTTCATATCCACAGATAAGATTGCCTTCTGCAGTGACAGATCCATCAAAGTTTCTTCCTCCGCAGGAGAGCTAATTCGATTCCATTACAAGGTATGGTTGCTTTCTTGTTCTTCGTCGTCATCGTCGTCGTCGTCTTCTTTCTTTCTCTGTGCTAAATCTCGAAAGAAATGTTTGTGTTCTGCAGGTAGTGATTCCAGTAGGAAAAATAGAGAGAATCAATGAGAGTGAGAATGTGAAGAAGCCTTCACAGAAGTACATAGAAATAGTTACAGTTGATAATTTTGAGTTCTGGTTCATGGGGTTCTTAAATTATCACAAAACTCTTCAATATCTTCAAAATTTGATCTCTCAAGAATGCAAGAACTGCTAGATGCTTGGAAGAGATTGCTGCAGAAATGTTCTTTGTCCCCTCCACCATTTGAACTGGGAGGAAAAGTTCACTATACAATTTACTCAATTGTACAAATCCTGTTTATGAATGATTGGTTTAGTTGGTGAAATAAGATTAGAAAGAGGCTCAACTTGGTCTTAGTTTTGAACTTTGGATGTCTATTTGAGCATGGAAATGCAAATGATTGTTTTTGTCACTTGAAATTTCGACCGAAAGCTAACTCAAAGAGACCTAGCGTTCTCACTGGCACACTGTCCAATGACTGGTTCTGATATCATTTGTAACGGCCTAAATTCACTGTTAGCAGATATTATCTACTTTGACTTGTTACGTATCGCCGACATGGGGTCTCACGTAAGTTCACATTTTAAGCTTATATAAGATTGTTAATTCTCCTCCCAACTTCCAAACATGTCGCCTCTTATAGTTTATCCTAACTTTGATATTTGAAGTCATTCCACAAACACCACTAACTTGTCGTTGACTTTCTAACGTTACGAACAAAACTTCAAATTTTATCGAAGTAAAAAAAATCCACCCAACGTTACTACGTTTCAACTAGCCGACTTACTCGCCTCTCTCAATATTGAGGATGAGAACCCACGATTTGATCTACTAGCATGAATGCTCGAATCATACTTATAAGAGGAAGTAAAGAAAAGACTGTAAGAGGCGAGAGGAGTATTTCAGAGTCCATTCTTCTTTTATTGAGCAGTGAGGTGGAAGAGATATAAAGGGGGGCATCCATTGCAGCTGTTATGACGCAATTCAATGTCCACTTGATCTACAACCCGAGGCCAGACCGATCAAATCTCACTTGCCTTTGAAGCTAGAATGCCTTCCAACTAAGTTTAGAACACTAACGCTCTCTCCTTAACATGTACGAGAAAAGATAATCCTTTCAAATGTAACTGAAGTGATCTTAGATACTTCAAGAGTAAAGTTAAAACTTTTGAGGGGAAATCCGATCTAAGAACGTATCATTTGAGCATACGAGAGATAATCGTGGAGTCAAAATGATAAGATAAGGAATCAATACAAGGGGAATAAGATTCGGATTACCTTGTTGATCGAATATCTCAAGGCAAGAACACTTGATTCAGATTCGAATCACTCCACAAGCAAGATTGATCATGTCGAGCTTGAATGATTATACATGGAATCTAAACTACATAGAATTGCAAAGAAACTTAGTCATTGGCTAAAGAAAAGCACAAATGCTTCTTTTAATATATTTTCCAAGTCTACCTTACAAATACAACATACATGGCTTTATATAGCCTAAAAAATGAAACTACTAAAGGTATTCCAAGAGTTGTAACATTCATACTTTATGGCCATAATTAACCATTATGTAAATGTAACCGAAATTAAATAAAAAGTCTTAAAATACAATAACTCTAAATTACTCTAAATTGTAACCCACCCAAAATTTACAACAATCAAACTTCATTCTTCTTCAATGTAGCATGAATTGAAACATCTTTTGATAATTTTGACAACCTTTTCTTTACATCTTCATTGAAGTATATTGTATGAATGATGTCTCTTGGTTCATATCACAAAAAGTGGACGGAAAATGAAAGATGAAAAGGGCGTAAAACATAACACACAAGGAAGTGATTGATTGGGTTGATCTAATGGGTTACAGCTGCAACTTATGAAATCTTTTCCCCTCCAACAGAGACAAAGGAACATGGTGGCATTGCAACAAAGCTAGCTGAGCTGCCCAACACAGCCTCCAAAGTGGGAAAAGATAAGCAATGTAATGTCGTATGTTTCTCATAAACCCTCTCTCTCTATGTTTCAAGTGGTAGACTTTACTTTAAGGAACAAACAACTTTTCTTTTTCAAGTTTTACCAAATTTGAGAAATCAAAAGGAAAAAACAATTATGGGAGTTAGATTTGAGCATTATTTGAGCGTTGTTTTCTCGGACTTGGTAACATTCAAAGGGACAAGTCATCGATAGGACTTACGGTCAGAAGAAACAGGGAAGGTCTTTGAATATTCAGGTCTTGGACTTGTTCGAATTCTTTCGTGAATTTCATCTCTTGTTTGACGAGATTTTTAGAGTTTGAATTCATGCAAAAACTACAATCTTGTTGTCTACTTGTTATATCCTGTGATCTTGCACGACTTTTCTCCCTTCGGTTTCGTCCTGCTTCTCGCTTCCCCTTCTCCCAAGTGAAGAATAGAGAGAGAAGAAATTTGTGTCAATTTTGTGTCTAATAAGTCTCTAAACTTTCAAAATATCTAACATATTCTTAAACTTTGGAGTTATGTTAAATAGACTCAAATTTTAAAAATTATAATTTTTTTTTTAAATTTAACTAAGATTATTTTTAAAAATAGATTATAAATGAAAATAAAACAACCAGATTAATTATATAATATAAAATCGAATATTTGACGTGACGATCTAATTACATATTTATATACTTTTTGTATTGCAATTTTAACTTCTAAAATTAATTGAGTTGATTTATTCTCACCGTTCTTCTTACGAGACATTGATTAACTGTCATACAAATCGCTTTTGTGACCGCTCATCTTATGAGTCTAATTTTATCGTAGTTGTTGATTTGTATTACTATTGTGTACCTTTCTTGATTGACAAAAGACGCTCGAGAGCTAAGAGGGCCTATCACGAGGAGACTTTCTTTTTCACAAGAGGCAAAGGTAAAGCAGGAGCAACATACGTCCATTGATCAAGGTAATACGACTCCTTTAAAACATTTGGTTTTCTTGAATATATTAGATTCGTTTTCTGATCGAAATGAGAATTCCACTTTGAATAATATTGCTACGAATTGATCTCGTTTTTAGTTCCACTACACATGGAGCAACATCTTAACGAGCTGAACTATGTTCTCGTAACACTATCATTATTACTTTGAGTATTACTTAATCATAAAGTTTATAAATAGTTTTATCTGCTCATCTCGTTTATGCGCGTCGATACCTAAAATTTATGCACGTGATATAAATATTGTTTTTAGCAAGTGGATGGCATTAGCAAATTGGGTGGCTTTCTTTTTTTCTATTATTGGTAGAAAAAGAGGAAGAGTTGCAACTTTAATGCTTATAAAATATGGTCTTTGAAGGTTAAAGTTTTTCCAATATTTTTTAAGAGATTTTGCATTAAGAGTTTACTAAATCTAAAATATTTATAATTTTGTCTTTATAACTTTAATACCTTTTTAGGGTTTTTGTTATTAATTTTTATTATTTTAAAATTACGCTGAATTCTAATTTTGTTAAAATATAAATATAACATAAATATTTACGAAAGTTGCAACTTTATATGTATAGTTATTTACGGATAAAGGTCAAAATTTTGTGTGAAGCTAAGGACAACCTTGAAATATATATATGATCGTTTTTCATGATAGCTTTTGATGTATTGCTTTAGTGAGTTATTTTGAAATAATTGAAAAACTCAAATGTATAAAACATCATCGAATCAGGAAAATCATCACCTATATACCGAAAGAACTCAAGTTAGCAATATTGAAAATAGAATGTACTAAAAATTAATTGTAACTGCCCAAATCCACCGCTAGCAGATATTGTCCTATTTGGGCTTTCCCTTAAGGCTTTAAAGGGAAGGTTTCCACACCATGTGGTTTGTTCTCCTCCCCAACCAATGTGGGACATTACAATCCACCCTCCCCCCTTCGGAGTCCAACGTCCTCGTTGGCACTATTTCCTTCCTCCAATCGATGTGGGACCGCCCCCAAATCCACCCCACTTTGGGGCCAGTATCCTTACTGGACACCGCCCACTTTGGGGCCAGCATCCTGTGTCTACCCCCCTTCGGGGAACAAAGAAGGTTGGCACATTGTTCGATGTCTGGCTTTGATACCATTTGTAATGGCTTAGATCCACCACTAGCAGATATTGTCCTCTTTGAGACTTTCCCTTTCAAGCTTTCCCTTTCAAGCTTTCCCTCAAGGCTTTAGGGAAAAGTTTCCACACCCTTATAAATGGTGGTTTGTTCTCCTCCCCAATCATTGTGGAACATCACATTAAGTGGACAGGTGATTAGGTGGATAGAGCATGCATGGATGAAGACGAGCAGGATACAATGGCTAGATTCCTTGATGGATTGAACCAACAACTTGCCCATTAAGTGAACAGGTCGAGAATAAAACTTTATATACAAAAATTGCCCATAATATGCAAAAATTGTTACACGTGTCAAAATTGAAGGCAACTAGCTCGGAAATAAAATTTTATACACGAAAAATTAAAAAATTTATCTCTAAAGTGCTCGATAAATTAAGCGATTTGTTTGTACATGGGACCTAAAACATATAATAAATAATAAACAAATGAAGCTCCCAAATTACACAAACATATAAATACAATCCCTTCAAAAAATAAAGAGTTTATAAATGCATACATGCTTGCACAACAAGAAACCCTCTTGTTAAGAAAGCCTCCATTTTAAGGGTTTTGCTAAAAGGCAACTCCACTATGCTTTCCCCAACATCATCTCCTCTCCTTTTATCATCCTTTTTCTTTAAAACTCCCTCTTTTACAGAGATCCGTTCTTTTAATAATCTTGGAGGACAGCCATGGATGACTCAGCTGTTAGCTTTTAAGTTTCAGATTCACCATTTCACTCCCTCTATATATCTGTGGAGAATTGGAGGAATGTTGATCATTCACACCAATCTTTCCTCTGTTTTTACCTCAGATACTAACAAGTAGAAGCAGAGGAAAATGGAAGCTTTGATGAAGCAAGACGTCGTTGGGATCCCGTTTGGTATGGCAGCTTTTCGGCCGGCTGAGAAGTCGTTGAAGAGATTGTTCCCTGCTCCGGTCGGTAATCAGTCCCCCGACGGTGAACCTCGGGCAAAACAATGTAAAACTTCTGTCTTTTTTTAAGGTGTTTATGTGTTTGTAGAGAGAAAATGGTGACTGAATTTAGAGGATTTTGTGAATGTTTGCAGGTAGAGAGGATGCAGTTGTTAGCAGGGGGAAGAAGGTTGGGAGTTTTGTCGATGGAGTTAGACAACATGGTAAGCTTTTTGTTTGTTTGTTTTTGCTTCTTCATTAGACTGAATGAGTGAATAGAATCTGTTTATAAAATTCATACATCTGTGATACGAAGATAGTCTCATATCGGTGATCTCGAGTATATGACTGAGAACAGCCTCTATATTGAAGTGATGCATTTTCAGGATAGCATTATTGTAACAGCTTAAGCCCACCACTAGCAAATATTGTTAAAACGCGTCTTTGAGCTTTCCCTTTCGAGCTTTCCCTCGAGGTTTTTACAACGCGTCTGCTAGGGAGAGGTTTCTACACCCTTATAAAGAATGTTTCGTTTTCCTCCTCAACCGATGCGAGATCTCACAATTATACAATAGGTAAAGTCTAAAGTGGACGATCTGATATTGTTATGGTTATAATGGAGAAGCTTGTTGTCATAACAGTAATCATTCATAGCAACAAATCTTCTTATACGAGCATAATTATGAAGTGATCCAAGCATGTAAAAGAACACTGAATTTGAATGCATTTTTTGATCTTTCGTAGACGGGCAACTCTTATTATCCTTCATTTAACTACACGTAGGATAAAGGGTTTGGATCTCAGACCTTTTGACCGAGAGCATAGGCAGATTACGAACGATAAATCTATAAGGCCTATAACTTAGACATTTCGACGTCTCATTAAACAGTTCACAGTTCAAATATGATTGCTCGAGATGAACTTATGTCTGTATGGTTTGGTTTGTGCAGCTGCAGTGAGATTAGGACAAAAGATCAGAGAAACAGTGAAGGGAAAGTTGAGTTTAGGAGCAAAGATTCTTCAAGTTGGTGGATTGAGGAAAGGAAAGCAGCTATTTAGTTTAAAAGAAGGAGAGAAGCTATTGAAGGTTTGTCAATGCCATTTGTCAACCACAGCAGGACCTCTTTCAGGTCTTCTCTTCATATCAACGCACAAACTTGCCTTTTGCAGTGACAAATCCCTCAAACTCTCTTCCCCAACTGGAGAGCTCCTAAAATTTCATTACAAGGTCACCTCTCTCTCTCTCTTAAACACAAAACTAAGCTAAAGAATGTTATGATTCCAAAGATTTTTCTCTACTTTTGCCGAATTCGAACGTTTTTTGTCCCTCGTTAAGATTTCGCTCAGCCTCTATCGTGTTTTCTGAACTCTTTGTGATACAAATTCAGGTGGTGATTCCAGTGGGAAGAATAGAGAGAGTGAATCAAAGTAAGAATGTGATGAAGCCTTCACAGAAGTACTTAGAGATTGTAACAGTGGATAATTTCGATTTCTGGTTCATGGGGTTTCAGAATTTCCAAAAAACATTCAGATTTCTTCAACAGGAGTGGAAGATTAACTGCTAGTTATAAGTTTGGTACTTGGGGGAAATGTGTTAAGTAGAAGTGTTTTCTTTTCTTTTGTTTTTCTTGTGCTTCATATTTAATTTAATTATTGGAGATAAGGAAGACTAGATAGATAGATAAGATCCAATTTGTACAAATTCAACTAGTGTCAATATAAGTTGATATGTTATATATAGGTTCGGTGTTCGCTTCCAAATTAACTCTACTTCGTTGTTATGTAAAGTTTTACACTTAACTTCGTCCTATCTTGTTCATCTTATACACACTCATGTTCTTGTTCTAGCACACACCAGCATAAGTCAAGAATGATCAACACCACAAAAATACAATTGAACAGTGATCTATATTGAAAACTAATGAATTGTTGGCTTTTTGCATGCTCTCACATGTATACAAGAACGAACAATGTTGTATAAAAAGAAGAAAAGAATCGGGTAAAATGGTGAGCGACCAACTCAAATTTGAGCTAACGGGACTCTCTACAACAAGTAAGCACACAGTCTGCTAAAAACTGACTAAGCTGAGAAGTGTATAGTTTTGGGTCATTCCTAAAATGATCTACATGAGGGGTGGACACAAAATTGCAAGCTCTAACCTCTCGTCCTGCTTGTCGTTGCTCTTTGATGAATGATTCCACAGAATCGGCTGGGATAACGCGATCTGCTGAGCTGTAGATATACAGTTGAGGGCAGCTTGGTTGTGACGATGATAACGTGTCCAACACGTCAGATAGCCTCCTAGTAGAAAAACAGGACAACTTTTGTCTTTTAGATTTCTTGATCTGGTTGGTTAATGAAGTACAAAAAATCTAAACATATTTGTAAAAAGAAACGAAACTATCATGCTTATTGTAACCGCCCAAGCCCACCGCTTATCGATATTGTTGTTTTTAGGCTTTTCCCTCCAGGTTTTAAAACGGGTCTAATATGGAGAGGTTTCCGCACCCTTATAAGAAATGTCATTCCCCTCTCCAACCGATGTGGGATCTCACAATCCACTCCCTTTCGGGGCCCAGCGTCCTCACTGGCCCTCGTTCCCCTCTCCAATCAATGTGGATCATTTTCTTGCATTTGTTTAGTATATATTGGTTATAATGATCACTTTTAAAAGGGGAACTACCTGTTCACGGTCGGTAGTTTCAAAACAACACCAAAAATCTTCTCCAAAACTAATAGAAGTGCTGCTTCAGTAACTGCAGGTTTAGGTACGATATCTTCCTTACTGCTGATTGGTACTTCCATCCCTGTGCTGTCCAAGGTTGCCAATCCTTTTGTTGCTACACTGTTCTTTTTCAAAAAGGCTGCAGAGAAGCCTGATGCCCAGACCTACAAAAGCATTAACAAAATTTAACAAACACTTCCTCTCATAATTTCTTCAACAGGAAACTCAAATAGAAACACAGAGACGGCCTACAATTCTAAATAAAAGAGGCGGTAGAAATCTAAATGACCAACAAAAAGGTATTCTTAACTCTAAATTCATAGAGAAAATAAGGAGTTGAACAAACAAAAATTTATCCTTATCTATAACTTGATATATAGAGGAAATGCAAGGTAAAAATGGCTACTCTAGTTTTTTTGTATATAATTCTATGATAGGTTGATGCGATGGTGACTGAGTTTGGGATAGGTTGATGGTCATCCCATGATCAAAGAAAGCTTCATATTTCAAGGTTACTTATTGTGGTGCGTGTAACGGCGAGCTACAAATTTTTGAATGAAAAGAAAGGGAACTGGGGTCAAAATGATGCAATAGTAACATCTCATTGACAAAGAACAATACTGTCACATCAAGGCCGCCATTTACCTGAGGGTCAGGAGCTGCAACAGGGGCAGAATCTACAATGCAGCCCTTAATCCTTCCCATTACAGAAGAATCATGCTTCTGAAACTTCTCCAGAATAGCTCCATAACTGCATCGAGATAAATCCAAAGGAACAATCACATAAAGAAATTTGTTCAAGAAAAGCCAAAGGTGCTATCACTCTGTGTGCACGTTAAATGAAGAGGGAAAAAATAACGTACGTTAACCATCCAGTATTGCTAAAAGTGTGAAACACCAGGTTCTTTCCGTGCTCCTCTTCCAACCAATCAGCAAGATGATTCACAAGCAAGTCAATGTGCTGTTCAACTTTCCCATCAAGTTGATACGTGAGTATCTCAGCCATTGGAAAAGTAAAGGTAATGGCATGAAAACCCCTTGAAGTATACCATTCGGCGTATCTCTTTAAATGTTTCTGCTTTGCTCCCAACCATCCTAATAAAACCACCACCGTCCTAGATTTTGCCACGGAACAAGCAGAACTACCGCTAATATCTAAAGAAGTTGGCTCTGGTAAATGCCATCTGTACATAACCTCAGAAGGTGGGGAAGAAAATTTAGGTGAAGGTGCAACCTGTTTTGATGCCTTGGTCAATGCAGCTGACTGATATAAATTAGAGAGAACGGTGGAAGACACCAAAGACGCGTGCAAGTTTCTAACATAGTCGCAACTGGTAGTTGGAATCGGAAAGCTAAACTTAAGGACAGGTGCATGAATTTTGGTGACAAATGATAAGTTTTCAAGCTTTGAAACAAAAGCAAATGACGTCCTTGATTCCTTTAAGAAATCTAAAGTTGAATTATGGGATAAATCTGAAAAAGAAGAAGAAGAAGCAGCCTCTGTTGGTCTCTGAGATGGTAACTTATCTGAAAAGTCAGAGGAAATAGAAGCAACGGCCACAGCAGTTACAGCAATGAATGGTCGTTGAAGGATTCCGGACAAGGAACCCATATCTAAAACACAAATCAAAATATCTCATGCCAATCGCAGATAACTCTGAAAGAACATTAAGCAAAAACCAACGGTCGAGCAATCTAAGATGTAGACGACCCAGAAAGCGGGGCCTTTCTATGAGATCACCTGCTGTACCAAGAAATAAAAAACTGAACGCGTTAATGAGTAAACAAGATGCACATATAAAAAGGGAGGTCCAAGTATCAAAGTTTGGTCATACGCACAAGAAAAAGGATCTTCGAATAGATCTTTGAAACTGTTCAAGAAAATCAGGCTGTCACCTACTTTGACAGCCGGATCTTATGTTTATCCTCGAACCAAACCGTCCAAGAAGTTTCCTTGAAAATGGTGGGTTTGGTCAAGCCCTCTTCCCGTTCCCACCCACGCACGTTCCTGAAACAGGAAAAGGAACGTCTCCAAGTGTTACGATTAAATTGCATTACATTTTTAAACTAGGAATTGGGAACATCCCCAAAAAGAGAAAAAGGAAAAAGAATTAGTTGACGCCACGTGTTGTGACTCCAGCCAAAGAACTCGGTGAGGATAGCGACACAACTCCAGAAAAACCAGAAGCCCCACAAAGAAGAGACCATTGATAAGGATGTGTAACTTATGCGTTGCCGTCCATAACAAATGTTGAGAAGAATGAAAAAGTGGACCAGACAACAAACATACCGATTAATTTCCAATCTAAGTAAACAAATTAATTTGATAAACAGTGCAAGAACCATCCGGATCGACTACGCTAACCTCAAACTCAAAAAAGATGAATCTATTCAAGCCCTACAAGAACGGCAGATAAACGACGCACGTTTCGCACGACAAGTCATAATCCCACGCTGACTTGGTCAGGAAAAAACCCCCCCGTTGATTTTCAAACTCTGTATGAGAATTTGGAAACGGGTCTCAAAAAATAAAGTAATTCAATAGAAAATCACCCCTCGTACTTCAAACAAATCAATTTAATGTTTTCACATTAGAAAATTTGATACTAATTCGTCAAATAATTCCGTAGAAAATCACAGGGTGCTTCTCTTTCTGTAGTACAGACGGTCAAATCGGAGAAAGAACATTAATTTTCCACAATGCGCTGGTCCTGACCTACTAACAAATTGAAATTACAAAAAACATTCCTCCCTATAAACTAATACCGGGTCGTAAAATCGGTATCGGAGGCCACGTCCCTCCAAATTACCCTATAATTCAACCTCAAACAGATTTCAATCCATTGCAACAGAATCTATAAAAATCAGGTGAAATAATCGACATTGAACAAATCTTATCATCGGACTTCAATCCGCCCGAAAGGGAAACACCAGAATATCAATCGAGAAAGGGGAAAAACGCGAAAATCGCTCGTCGACGGATAAGCCCGAAATCAGAACAAAACAGAGAAAATCACAAGAAAACAAACAGGAACAGGAACACAAAAACTACAATCACAGAACATGAAATCGAATCGAAGAATGAAAAATGCAGGTCCATAGAGAGAAACAAAAACAAAAACAAAAACAAAACAAAAACAAAACATACCGTCGAAGGAGAGAAGGAAAGAGAGAAATCTCGAAAGCAAAACACTGCTTTGTTACTTGTTTTTTCTGAAATTTGATTACGTTTAAGAACACGAATCGAACGAACAAACGAATGGCAGAGAAGAAAAGCGAGCACGGTGAGGAACGAAAATTCCGCAATATTTATATTTATTTTCTTTTTTATTTTTTAAAAATCTATTTTATTTTTTCAAATCCCAATCCTATTCCAAGATTGGCTGAGGATTAAAATTCTAATTTAATTTGAAAAATATATTGTAATTTTAAAATTTATGGAAAATAGTAGAAATATTCTCCCCACCTTCATCATCCCCAGACAATTATGCACCACCGAGAGTCGGGTTTCCGGTTTGTCCACGATAGAGTAGCTGCCCCGCTTGCAAACATTACCTTCATATCCAAAAACTTCAAATCTAAATGAAACATTCCCAAATTTCTTGACCCTGATTGATAGTAACAGATTGCCTGGGCTTCCCGAGCCATATCCCGAGGATCTCATACAATAGATTCAATCCAATTTTAGGGCGTTTGGAGGGGTTTGTCTCTCACTCCGATTAGGAAATAAGCTGAACAAAAGACATACGACTTGAATCATCGAGTTGCATATAGAAATAAAACAAACCACAACGAGGACAATGGAAAACACGACAAACTTGTCAAACTCGACGAACCCCTGGTGGAGTGTTGAATAAAAGTAAACATTAGGATATTATCTTATTTGTCACACATCTTTAGTCTCTAGTCTGTCTCAACTATAATGTTTTATTTTTCTCAAGCTTCGAACTTTTGACCTTTTTTTTTTTGTCAAAATTATAATACTTTAAAAATTATTATTTTTTTATATACGTTAACGAGTCATGTTATTAAGAAAGTTCTTTGAAAGGTATCAGCTGATGCGTGGAGTCGAAACCCACTATATTTGGATTAACAAGTATATAACTATCGGGATGCCCTAAGACATTAGGAGTATAATACATTTCGAGAGCGGGTTACCAGGAGGTTTCGGGAGGAACCAATCTTATCTAGGATCACAAATTTTAAATTTGTTTATGAAGATTGGATCGAAAATATAACCCGAGCAAAAAAACGCTACCACCTAGACGAAAGGATTTAATCATTTGTTTATATATTTACATATATTAAAAGAAAATAAGCTTTTAATAAGGTAATCAATTTGTTTTTATTCAAATAATTATAATAAAATTATGAGGTTCTAGGCATGCACCTCACCACTTTCTACATCCATTAAATGAGGGTAAATTTGGAATTTTTGCCAACTTATAAATTATAATTAAATGAGTTTAGGTATAATTAAAGCATATTTTTAAAGGTATTTTCAATAAAACTAATTATTTCAATATATATTTTAATTTATTAAGTTATATACAATACTATATTAAATTTAAATGTGATTTTGTTAATTATAAATATATGTCTTAATTTAACTACAAAATCGAACAAATACAAGAAAACAAAATAGATTGGCTTATCTGGTTCGGGAGGCTGAGTCGTCTTGTAATGATTACGAATAACCTCTTTTTTCATTTCTCTGGTTCAATTGTTTTCTCTTCGTTGTCGGTGTCAGCTAGGACTAATAGCACCTTGACAACATAATGGCCTTGCCCGAGACCACTTCAATGTTGCGTTAGGAGATGCAAACATATTGCACCCTAAAAGACCTTCTACGCCATTTTAAGGAAGATAAAAAAAACTTTCATTTTGAGATCCCGATGTAGAATGAAATTTTATCTATTTTCAAATTAAAGAGTAATAAAATTTGTTATTACTTTTTTTACTTTTATTTGTATGTATTTTTAAAAATAATATATATAATACTTTTTTCTTTTAAAAAAAATTAATGTTTTTGGAATATGTGAAAATATATTCTCATGGAATATTCCCATGCTTCAAGAGGATTGGGTGAAGCATATGCCCATAAAGAATCAAAATTTTGTCCCATCAAATATTCTTTAAAATATATATATATATATATATATATATATATATATATATATAATCTACGAGTTTTATAAACTATACAAGGCTCGTATCCGTCTCAAATCCATATCCCCTCAACTTGAAATGAGTATCATAATACTCGGTAAGTAGCTCACTTGTAGACTTATTAGTATGTTTTAGTCTTAGTTTTTTTTTAATCTCATTTTAATCGTTGGCGTCACACGACCTTATTGAATTATTAGGTTCCAACGTGTACGTTGGAACCAATTCTAAACAATTATGGACCATTCATCATGACAAAAAAACAATACATTGATTCATTTTCTAGAATCAGACAATAGGACAAAGGCTCACCCTGCGTGGTGACCTTGGTGGCAAATTACCTGGTCACACAACTTATAGTTACCACAACGTCATTTACGATCACCCACTCCGTATGACGTTGGTAACTAATTATCCGATCAGATATCGTGTAATTACCATAAAATCTTTTATGATTACCTACTTTTAGTGTCTTTGGTGGCTATTTACCCAATCAATTATCGATAATTAACATGAAGTCCGGTAAAATTACGTGTTTCTAGTTACCTTAATGATTAATTACCTGATTAATTAGGGCGAACTTATTTAGAATTAAAGGTTGTGGTTGATATATTAATTCTTTAATTGAATTTAATGCGTTTATTATTGTGTAAGTATTTGATTATAATTATGGGTTTAGTTAAGTCTAATTTATTTTATTTATTCTATATTCAAAATATTTTTACTTAGGTTAAATTACCATAAAGGATGACTATGAAAGCTATTATAATTGTATTTAAGATATTATGACCGGTCAATCATAGTCGGAGAGATTGCTAGAAATGGTCTTCGAAAATTGTCAGTCGCTAGATATAGTCATCAACGACAATTGCTAGATGTGGTCGTTGGTGGAGGGTGCATAGGGTCGTCGAGGTGGGAGACAGTGGTGTGGGGGTATTTTGGTCTTTTTTATACATCACGAAACTCTATAAAAGTCGTTTTCTTAAAAAAAAAAAAAAAGCACTTAGAAAGTAGATACATTAAAACAAAAACCTATGATAATGATGACGGTTGGATACGAAGATGTGAGCTATTTATCCAACACATATAAGTTAGATCTCAAGACGTTATTTAATACATATGAAAAAACGCTTAATTACGAAAATGACATGTTTGAAGATTCCTATACATTTCTAAGGAAGCTATCCTTCATGTTACTACAAAATCATGACGGAAATCTTATGTAGAGAACAAAACTTGTCAAACCTACAACCCGATTCGATAAAAGAAAAACACAAGGCTTCGAGATTTCCCTGGTCGCTTCATTGGATCGTTTGCGAGTACCTCTAGTATCAATGAATGTTATTAAGCTACAGGAATTTTTGGTTCGCCTAAATTCACGAAGCACTCTGCTCGAGCCATACGCCCCATCGCTGCATTCCACGATACGAGATGGTCCATGAACATATTGACATACTCTTTTTTATCATTCTGTGTCAAGGTATGATACAAATACAAATCAATGATCAACTAGAGAAATTTTGGAAAGATAATCAATCACATTGTGCCTTTTCTTGAATGGAACTATTACTTTTCTTTTACTAAGTTCGATAAAAGTTAACTTCAAACTAACAATAAGCACCGTAGAAACTAACTGAATCATTGGAGAGAGGAATGAAGTATTCTTTATCAGGATGTGAAAACCTTTCCCTAGAAGACACGTTTTAAAAACCTTGAGAGGAAGCCCGAAAGGGAAAGTCCAAAGAGAACAATATCTACAAGCAGTGGGCTTGGACTGTTACAAATGTATCAGAGCCGGATACTGGGCAGTGTGCCAGCAAGGACGCAGGGCCACGGAGAAGGGAACGAATGCCAACGAGGACGCTAGGCCTCGAATGGGGGTGGAATGTGAGATCCCACATCGGTTGGAGAGGGGAACGAAACATACTTTATAAGGGTGTGGGAACCTCTCCTTATCAGACACGTTTTAAAAATCTTGAGGGGAAGCCTGAAAGAGAAAGTCCAAAGAGGACAATATCTACTAGCAGTGGGTTTGGGCTGTTACAAATGGTATTAGAGCTGGACACTGGGCAGTATGCCAGCAAGGATGCTGGGCCATGGAGAAGGGAACGAATGCCAATGAGGACGCTAGGCCCTGAATGGGGGTGGAATGTGAGATCCCACATCAGTTGGAGAGGGGAACGAAACATACTTTATAAGGGTGTGGAAACCTCTTCTTATCAGACACGTTTTAAAAATCTTGAGGGGAAGCCCGAAAGGGAAAGTCCAAAGAGGACGATATCTACTAGCAGTGGGCTTAGGCTGTTACAAATGGTATCAGAGCCAGATACTGGGCAGTGTGCCAACAAGGACGCTGGGCCACAGAGAAGGGAACGAATGCCAACGAGGACGCTAGGCTCCAAATGGGGGTGGAATGTGAGATCCCACATCGGTTGGAGAGGGGAACAAAACATACNACAGTATGTCAGCAAGGATGCTGGGCCATGGAGAAGGGAACGAATGCCAATGAGGACGCTAGGCCCTGAATGAGGGTGGAATGTGAGATCCCACATCAGTTGGAGAGGGGAACGAAACATACTTTATAAGGGTGTGGAAACCTCTCCTTATCAGACACGTTTTAAAAATCTTGAGAGGAAGCCCGAAAGGGAAAGTCCAAAGAGGACGATATCTACTAGCAGTGGGTTTGGGCTGTTACAAATGGTATTAGAGCTGGACACTGGGCAGTATGCCAGCAAGGATGCTGGGCCATGGAGAAGGGAACGAATGCCAATGAGGACGCTAGGCCCTGAATGGGGGTGGAATGTGAGATCCCACATCAGTTGGAGAGGGGAACGAAACATACTTTATAAGGGTGTGGAAACCTCTCCTTATCAGACACGTTTTAAAAATCTTGAGGGGAAGCCCGAAAGGGAAAGTCCAAAGAGGACGATATCTACTAGCAGTGGGCTTAGGCTGTTACAAATGGTATCAGAGCCAGATACTGGGCAGTGTGCCAACAAGGACGCTGGGCCACAGAGAAGGGAACGAATGCCAACGAGGACGCTAGGCTCCAAATGGGGGTGGAATGTGAGATCCCACATCGGTTGGAGAGGGGAACAAAACATACTTTATAAGGGGGTGGAAACCTCTTCTTATCAGACACGTTTTAAAAATTTTAAGGGGAAGCTGGAAAGAGAAAGTAAAAAAAAAAACAATATCGGTTAGTGGTGGTTAGTGGTAGCTGTTACACTAAATTTGGATATTTGAATGTACAGAGACCCAAATGGAATGAGTTCAGAAGAATAAGGACTAAAATGATATTTTTAAGCAATAAATTAAATACGACAGGCATTCCGACAGAGTTTCATACCTTGTAATCCAGATAATAAGCATGCTGGGGAAGGAAAAAACAACGACATGTTATCATCTATGATCAGCTCAACTGAAGAAACATAACCTATATTTGATCAAGAAAGAAAAGAATTTCATACCTCCCACATATCCAAGCAGATGATTGGCTGCACAACAAAGTATGGTAAATCAAATTTCTGGGAATAAAAGAACCTTGTACTCAAAATCGAACATTGACTTACAATGTCATCCCAGACAAGCGGGCTTGTCGCATTCGAAGTTGTGATCACAGCGAGTCGTTTTTCTTGTCTCTTTACTGATACAATGAATGACGGTTCAGGAGAATCAAAGTAGACTGGGTTAAATGATCAGTCATGAAACAGAACTCTCAATCCGAATATAGAAAAACGATCGGCACGATATTTTGTCGAGCTTTAGATCATAGACTTGAAGGGGGAAATGGCAGTAGAAAGAAGATAATAACGTTTGCATATCTAATATCAACCATAAATGGTTGCAGATTTCCCAGACTGGTCTATTACGTATCGCTGTCAGGCTCACGGTTCTAAAATACGTCTACTAGGGAGAGGTTTCCACATCTTTATGAGGAATATTTCGTTCCCTTCTCCAACTGACGTGGGATCTCATAATCCACCCCATTGGGAGCCAACGTACTCGTTGGCACACCACCCAGTGTCTGGCTCTGATACCATTTGTAACAACCCAAGCTCACCGCAAGCAGATATTGTCTGCTTTGATTCGTTACGTATCGCCGTTAGCCTCATGGTTTTAAAACGCGTCTACTAGGGAGACGTTTCCACACACTTATAAGGAATGCTTCGTTCCCCTCTCCAACCGATGTGGGATCTCACAATCCACCCCCCTTGGGGGCCAGCGTCCTCGCTATCACACCGCCCAATATCTGGCTCTGATACCATTTGTAATAGCTCAAGCTCACCACAAGCAGATCTTATCTACTTTGGCCCATTACATATTGCCGTCAGCCTCACAGTTTTCAAACACGTCTACTAGGGAGAGGTTAGGGAGAAGTTTCGACACCCTTATAAAGAATGCTTCACCCCTCTCCAATCGACGTGGGATCTCACAAGGAGCGAGTCCAAAAGGAGACAAACTATAAAATATGATAAGCGCACTAACAGCCACTAAGTTGAGTCAAAATAACATTCCGGAAAGAACTCCTCAAAAACTTCCACCAAACAGTACTTATTATAACGGTGTTAAAGAGCAGTAATTAAAAAGGTTGAATCAATGTCTGAAAACTTACAAACAAGCCAAACCCAGCCAGAACCAAAGTGTGAAAGAGATGCTTGTATAAACTTGTCCTTGAAATTGGTAAAAGAACCAAAATCTTTTTCAATTTGTTGTAGAACACCAAGTATGGGCATGCTTCCTCCTCCAGGTTGCATGGATTCCCAAAAGAAGTCATGATTCCAGACCTGAACATACATAAAGGAAATGATATCGTGCACTTCCCGAACTTTATCATACACGTTACTACAAAATCTACAAATGTGACATGTTTTTTCAAGATCCATTCTAAAAAAAACAATTCTATATCTCATACAATGATGTAGAACGCACAGGACATTTGCGCACAAGACCTCGTCTTTTATGGGTTAATGAGATCAAAGATCTTTTATTAAGAAATTCGGATCGAGACGAAATAAGGAAATTTTTAAGACAAGTTTCTTCTTTGGTCGGATCGTTTTTGATTCTGTAGTTTAAAGGATTTTTCTTAGCAAGATCTTTGTTTCATTTGGCATGCTTTTATAGTTCCCTTTTAATCGTTTATTGAGTTCATTATATCTGTTTTTTAGTTTTGTTCTTATATCACTCCTTTCATGGAGTTTGAAATCTTTTTGTTTATTGTTTAAAAGAATTGTCTAAACGTTCAATTCTTCGTCTATCCACACCAGCCACCATATGTAGCAACTAACAGGATAGCGATGCTATACTAAACTCCTATTTCCCCCCTTTTTCCCTTTTAGAGTATTGAACACCAAGTCTGGTAATCATGCTTCAAAGAAATCCTTCTGTCCCAATATATTTTTTTTTAAAAAAAAGAGGGATAATGCCCACCACTAGCAGATATTGTCCGCTTTGGCCCGTTACGTATCACCGGACGGTTTTAAAACACATCTGCTAGGGAAAGGTTTCCACACCCTTATAAGGAATGTTTCATTCT
This sequence comes from Cucurbita pepo subsp. pepo, assembly GCF_002806865.2. Classification (NCBI taxonomy): domain Eukaryota; kingdom Viridiplantae; phylum Streptophyta; class Magnoliopsida; order Cucurbitales; family Cucurbitaceae; genus Cucurbita; species Cucurbita pepo. The sequence goes on from NC_036638.1 coordinate 16,589,247, forward strand.
CCTCTCCAACCAATGTGAGATCTCACAATCCACCCCCTAAAGGGCCCAGCATCCTTGCTGGCACACCGTCCGGTGGCTGGCTCTAATACCATTTGTAACAGTCTAAGCCCACCGCTAGCAGATATTGTCCACTTTAGCCCCTTACATATCGTCGTCAGCCTTATGGTTTTAAAATGCGTCTGCTAGGGAAAGGTTTCCACACCCTTATAAGAAATGTTTCTTTCTCCTTCTAACCAATGTGGGGTCTCACAAATAGGAACAATCAGGTAAGGTCAAGTAGCTTTTGAAAAAGTAACTAAAAGACTTGCAATGAATGAGTCAACAAGAATATCACGAAGGTTTAACTTTAGCCAAATAATTTGAAGTAGACCATGGATTAACATTGAAGTACCTGGGCAGCATTGTTAAACTCAGGTAAAGGATTTCCATTGTTATATGTTACTTTGAGAAGTTCATCTAAAGTGTGGCCATATAAAATATCATTTTGGCTCAGTTGTTTGTTTAGACCTTCAACGTAATTACGGTGATGTTTACCCCAGTGAACCTCCAACGTCTTCCGGCTCATATATGGCTCTAAAGCATCCTGAAAGTAGAGAGCAAAATGAAACATAGCAGTGTTATATGTTGTTAGATATATATCCACTTCTTACCAGTAATGCTACAAATATGACAAATTTATAATCCGTTTGGTCGAAATTTGTAGGCTTAATATTGTAACAGCTCAATCCCACCGCTAGCAGATATTGTCGTCTTTAGGCTTTCCCTTCTGGGCTTTCACTCAAGGTTTTTAAAACGCATCTAGTAGGGAGAGGTTTCTACACCCTTATAAGCAATGCTTCGTTCTTCTCTCCAACCGATGTGAGATCTCACAATCCACACCCATTGGGGGTCTAGCGTTCTCGATGGCACACCACCCAGTGTCTGGCTCTAATACCATTTGTAACAGCCCAAGCCCACCGCTAGTAGATATTGATTGTCCTATTTGGGCTTTCCCTTCCAGATTTTCTCTCAAGACTTTTAAAACGTGTTTGGTAGGAAGAGGTTTCCACACCCTTATAAGCAATGTTTCGTTCTCCTCTCCAACCGATGTGGGATCTCACAATCCATACCCCTTGGAGGCCTAGCGTCCTCACTGGAACACCACCCGTGTCTGACTCTGATACCATTTGTAACAGCCCAAGTAGAAAATATTATCATCTTTGGACTTTCTCTTCCAGGCTTTCTCTCAAGGTTTTTAAAACGAGTCTGGTAGAGAGAGGTTTCCATACCCTTATAAACATGTTTCGTTTTCCTCTCCAACCGACGTGGGATCTCACAAATATGGTCTATGATCCAAAGAGGAGAAAAGATGGCTACAAATAACATGGGATAAGCAATCCACCCCAAAAATGAAGGATTTAAAAAGGACCCCATTACACATAAATACAAGAAATTGGTGTTTGTTAAAGCATAAGGCACATGAATGCAAGATTAGGTGTACAATATGCCAAAAAAGTAAAAAAAAATTCATGAGAGGAGAGAAAAGAAGAAAAGAAGAGGATAGGTGCCTTATTGAGGTCACCACATCTTAATTGACCTATCTCAGGTCTTGTTGCACATTTTAAAACAGGACAAGAATACTAAGGCTACTACATTCACATTTAACGCCAGTAAATTAAACCTGCTTTATGTGGGTCCTAATTGTACTACTATCTATTAAACCTGTTTTCTGTGAATCCTAGTTTACGGAAATAAAATTCCAGGACCAAGAGTTTACAGGAGTGCTGTAATGGAACGACACAATTTCAATATCATGCAAGGTGTGCAATGATATTTGAGACTGTAACGACCCAAGTCCACCGCTAGCAGATATTGTCCTCTTTGGGCTTTTCCTTTTGGGTTTCTTCTCAAGATTTTTAAAACACGTCTGCTAAGGAGAGGTTTCACATCCTTATAAGGAATGTTTCGTTCTCTTCCCCAACCGATGTGGGATCTCACAGAGACAAGACTCTTAAAGGTAAATGGAAAAACATAAAGCTTGATTTTGCAAGTCTGCCTTTGGCGATCTAGAACTACATCGAAGAGTTAGTGCCAGGCTAGCCGAAAATCAAAGCTTATCAGATATGTTTCCTTCTAAAAATGACATCTAAATATCTCTGACCATCAAGTGACTAGCATTGGAATTCTATGAGAAAGAAGCAAATATCTGCAAGAAACAGTCCATAAAACATGGGACTTTAGTTGCAAAATAAGTACGCACACCATTAGGTTGATCACTTACAAGTTCATAGGGGGGCGTCTTCAAGCCATAATAAGCAGTGACTTTCATTCCTCTTGTGGTTACATCAGAACTTCTCTTATGCAACTTACTACGATGCTGCAAAGAACAAACATGTGTGATGATCAAATAAAACGCTCTCTAAAGGCCTTCGGCATGAATAAAGATATTGACAATTTTCCGAGATGTGAAAACGGTTACAAGATAGGAACTAAGACTCGCAGCAACTCTTTGGGAGAGTTGCATTGAAAAAGAAGAAAAACAGATACATCAAATACGTTCGATTTACAATATAAATTGAATCTGTTATAAGAAGATCGAGAGGAAGAGAGATGAGCTACCTTGATAACATTAAAGTTCCTCTGAAAATTATTTTGCTTACTTAACGTTAGCAGCCAAAACATATAACCATAGGAATCGGATAAGTTCAAAACTTCGTGTTTAAATAGTAACAAACATCTGGTTAGAAACGAAATATTCTTTCAAATGCACAATTTTTCTGAATATAAGAACTTGGTTGAGAAGGTCAATGTGTCTATATCTCCCATATGGAAAGTTTTTATGTCAAACTTAAATGGGAATAATATAGTACCTGAAGAATTACAGGACTACATAGGTCATTGGCCCAACACCGAACTCCACATATATCGTCTCTTTAATATTAATAGCACATATTATCGATGTGATTCATAATAATGCAGAAGAAACAAGGAATGGAGACTATGCAGACAAGCAATGGGGAAGAGAGAGAGGGAGGGAGAAGTTAATGTTCGAAATCACGAACCTCCACAATGGTAAGATTTTGTCCACTTTGAGCATAAGCTCTCATGGTTTTACTTTTAGTTTTCCCAAAAGGTCTCATACCAATAGAGATAATATTCCTTACTTATAGACTCATGAGCTACTCCTTAATTAGCTGATGCGGGACTCCTCTCCCAACAATCCTCAACAGTTAAAAGACAAAGTTNAAGCCATAATAAGCAGTGACTTTCATTCCTCTTGTGGTTACATCAGAACTTCTCTTATGCAACTTACTACGATGCTGCAAAGAACAAACATGTGTGATGATCAAATAAAACGCTCTCTAAAGGCCTTCGGCATGAATAAAGATATTGACAATTTTCCGAGATGTGAAAACGGTTACAAGATAGGAACTAAGACTCGCAGCAACTCTTTGGGAGAGTTGCATTGAAAAAGAAGAAAAACAGATACATCAAATACGTTCGATTTACAATATAAATTGAATCTGTTATAAGAAGATCGAGAGGAAGAGAGATGAGCTACCTTGATAACATTAAAGTTCCTCTGAAAATTATTTTGCTTACTTAACGTTAGCAGCCAAAACATATAACCATAGGAATCGGATAAGTTCAAAACTTCGTGTTTAAATAGTAACAAACATCTGGTTAGAAACGAAATATTCTTTCAAATGCACAATTTTTCTGAATATAAGAACTTGGTTGAGAAGGTCAATGTGTCTATATCTCCCATATGGAAAGTTTTTATGTCAAACTTAAATGGGAATAATATAGTACCTGAAGAATTACAGGACTACATAGGTCATTGGCCCAACACCGAACTCCACATATATCGTCTCTTTAATATTAATAGCACATATTATCGATGTGATTCATAATAATGCAGAAGAAACAAGGAATGGAGACTATGCAGACAAGCAATGGGGAAGAGAGAGAGGGAGGGAGAAGTTAATGTTCGAAATCACGAACCTCCACAATGGTAAGATTTTGTCCACTTTGAGCATAAGCTCTCATGGTTTTACTTTTAGTTTTCCCAAAAGGTCTCATACCAATAGAGATAATATTCCTTACTTATAGACTCATGAGCTACTCCTTAATTAGCTGATGCGGGACTCCTCTCCCAACAATCCTCAACAGTTAAAAGACAAAGTTGTTAGAAAGCACGACTCTCCACTATGATATGATATTTTCCATTTTGAGCATAAGCTCTCGTGACTTTGCTTTTGGTTTCCCTAAAAGGCCTCATACCAATGAAGATGTATTCCTTACTTATAAACCCATGATCATTCCCTAAATTAACCAACGTGGGACTCCCTCTCAACAATTCTCAACAATCCTCCCCTTGAACAAAGTACACTATAGAGCCTCCCCTGAGGCCTATGGAGCCCTCAAATAGCCTCCCCTTAATCGAGGCTCGACTCCTTCTCTGGAGTCCTCGAACAAAGTACACCCTTTGTTCAACACTTGAGTCACTTTTGACTACACCTTCGAGGCTCACAACTTAAGTTCTGGGCATGACTCTGATACCATGTTAGGAATCGCGACTCTCCACAATGATATGATATTGTCAATTTTGAGCATAAGATCTCATATCTTTGCTTTTAGTTTCCCCAAAAGACCTCATACCAATGGAGATGTATTCCTTGCTTATAAACCCATGATCATTCCCTATATTAGCCAACGTGGGACTCCCTTCCAACAATCCTCAACAAAAGTAACTTCCATATGAGGAACTATTGCGTTCTATAATCGTTCAATGATAGAATTCACATGAATAAAGTAAACTATATGAAGTTCAAAGCAAGCATTAATCAGAGAATATCAAGGAAAGGCACTGTACCAGACAAGGATGCTTGACGCTCTTTAACTGCTGGGAAGAATTGCACAGCAGAAGCTGAGAGTTAACATTCAGAGGATTGTAGCAAGAAATCATTGTTCTGTATCTCTAGCAACTAAATATTCACTAGCTGCTGCAGCCGTCTGAAAAACGTAACACACTGAATTCAGACCACAAAGAATTAATGACAAACAAAAAAATTTCAACCCAAACTAATTTCACGATGTCTAGTTTCATTAAGGCATTAACTCAAACAACTTATGTGCATTTCATGCTTAATAAAAACCAAACACTGTTTTCTTGCTACCAAAAGAATTTCCCAATTTCAAAATCGAACACTTCGATTACAGGACGTAGAGAATTAAAACGTTGTTCTTAACATTTCATCACCAATCAAACAGATATGGAGGGTCATCTTCTCAATACAGTGACACTCTCTCATNTACTTTGATACCATGTTAGGAATCGCGACTCTCCAGAATGATATGATATTGTCAATTTTGAGCATAAGATCTCATATCTTTGCTTTTAGTTTCCCCAAAAGACCTCATACCAATGGAGATGTATTCCTTGCTTATAAACCCATGATCATTCCCTATATTAGCCAACGTGGGACTCCCTTCCAACAATCCTCAACAAAAGTAACTTCCATATGAGGAACTATTGCGTTCTATAATCGTTCAATGATAGAATTCACATGAATAAAGTAAACTATATGAAGTTCAAAGCAAGCATTAATCAGAGAATATCAAGGAAAGGCACTGTACCAGACAAGGATGCTTGACGCTCTTTAACTGCTGGGAAGAATTGCACAGCAGAAGCTGAGAGTTAACATTCAGAGGATTGTAGCAAGAAATCATTGTTCTGTATCTCTAGCAACTAAATATTCACTAGCTGCTGCAGCCGTCTGAAAAACGTAACACACTGAATTCAGACCACAAAGAATTAATGACAAACAAAAAAATTTCAACCCAAACTAATTTCACGATGTCTAGTTTCATTAAGGCATTAACTCAAACAACTTATGTGCATTTCATGCTTAATAAAAACCAAACACTGTTTTCTTGCTACCAAAAGAATTTCCCAATTTCAAAATCGAACACTTCGATTACAGGACGTAGAGAATTAAAACGTTGTTCTTAACATTTCATCACCAATCAAACAGATATGGAGGGTCATCTTCTCAATACAGTGACACTCTCTCATCCAGTCAAAAGAACACAAAAGAAACGATTGCACGAAAATAGAACATGCGATTTTCTACAAGCCCAAAAGCCAAGTTCTTCAAATAAAACACAACCCATTTCCCTTGACCCAAAAAAATCTCAAAAGGGTAGTCGATTGCACCTACTGGAAATGGGTTCGTGCTATTTCTTCGCGTTTTCTCGGAAACCGAACAGATTGAAGTAGAGGGAGGAAAAATGGGTGGGACTGAGAAGAGTTTTTCGTCACGTTTTTGGGAAATTACAGAGCTGTAGTTCAAGTTTACTGGTGAGCGAAATGTTGCCGCCGATGTTCAGCCTAGTCTCAGTGTAAGAAGAAGAAAGTTCTGTTTTCCCGCTATATGCACCCGGCCAAGGGATAAGAATTCTGTTAAGAATAGATATAGTAATAAATAATAGATTAAATTAATAAAAGTAACTTTTAATTTTCTACTTTATTTTTAAAAAAATAACTATATATATTTTATTTTTATTTTTTAAAAAATACAGTTAGTTTTGAATAAATCTATATAATGTATTAAAAATTAATTTAAATAATTCAAATGAAATATATTTTTATTTTAATATATCTAATATATTAAATATTAATTTGAGTCGTTTGTTTTTAATTCACTCAACTTCTAGTCTTTAATTCACTCAACTTCTAGTCTTTAATTCACTCAACTTCTAGTCGTTGAATTCTTATACCACATGTATTGAATTAATATCTTTGAAGAAGGGGGATTTTCGAGTCTAACATGTTTCGTGCTACCACTGGTTTTAAATAACAAAACGAGGTACCAGACGACATCTAATGCTAAGCTTGCTTCGAGCAATCTTCGACTGTATTGGGTTCGCTCGACGATTGCTCAAAGATATGGATTAAAGATAGAGAAAATGCAAGTTCCTCCAATCAAAAAGTTCAGTAAGAGAATAAATCTTAATACACTCTGGAAAAACTACTTCTCTACCTGTGAAATTCATGGGGCAAAATTCTACCAAAACAAATTCATGAGATAACATTTATATATGATGGGTTGAAAAACAGAGTGGCTAAGTCTTTCCTTCTATGGGTTCTAGTGGCCTTACGAAATCTTCGTCCCCGCGCTAGTACCCGCGCTAGTCACCGTACACGACAAATTGGATTTCTAATCATCCAGTGAGTGCTAGAAGAAGTTTACAGCTACCAACACCTCAAATATGACATGAACCTTCCCCCTAAGGTTTACCTTCAAACATATTACATGGTCACACATTTCCCTATGTTGTAGCAGCCATCTGCTTCAGTTTTGCTTGTAAGATCACCCCAGCTTCATCTGCTAGATTCTTCTTTTTAGCAGCAACCTGCATGAATTTAGCAAAGGAATATACATTTACTTCTTGTTATAACCGAGGGCAGCCCAATATGCTTAAAAAAGCCCAAATATATGTATAAATTATAAGCATTGAACCCAATATGGTTCAAAACAACCCAAAATATATCCATAAAGTTATAACTCCTAAACGATGAACACAAAATGCTTTAAAATGTCCAAGTATATGTATAAACCATGAAGTATAAATATTGAATAGCTAACCCAATATGCATAAACACAACACTAACATTGAACACAATTAAAAAAGTTCAACAAATTTAATTTAGATAAAATGGACTCAGAAATAAAATTTAGAAGGAAAGGTTTAAACTATTTACTTTGATTGAATTGTTTTGAAAAGCTTAGTTTTCCTTTCTACTTAAACTAGTTACTCTAACTGGTCGGCAAGGAGAACTGCATTATACGTTGAGGACTAGAGTGGAAGAAGCTTNGTTGAATTCTTATACCACATGTATTGAATTAATATCTTTGAAGAAGGGGGATTTTCGAGTCTAACATGTTTCGTGCTACCACTGGTTTTAAATAACAAAACGAGGTACCAGACGACATCTAATGCTAAGCTTGCTTCGAGCAATCTTCGACTGTATTGGGTTCGCTCGACGATTGCTCAAAGATATGGATTAAAGATAGAGAAAATGCAAGTTCCTCCAATCAAAAAGTTCAGTAAGAGAATAAATCTTAATACACTCTGGAAAAACTACTTCTCTACCTGTGAAATTCATGGGGCAAAATTCTACCAAAACAAATTCATGAGATAACATTTATATATGATGGGTTGAAAAACAGAGTGGCTAAGTCTTTCCTTCTATGGGTTCTAGTGGCCTTACGAAATCTTCGTCCCCGCGCTAGTACCCGCGCTAGTCACCGTACACGACAAATTGGATTTCTAATCATCCAGTGAGTGCTAGAAGAAGTTTACAGCTACCAACACCTCAAATATGACATGAACCTTCCCCCTAAGGTTTACCTTCAAACATATTACATGGTCACACATTTCCCTATGTTGTAGCAGCCATCTGCTTCAGTTTTGCTTGTAAGATCACCCCAGCTTCATCTGCTAGATTCTTCTTTTTAGCAGCAACCTGCATGAATTTAGCAAAGGAATATACATTTACTTCTTGTTATAACCGAGGGCAGCCCAATATGCTTAAAAAAGCTCAAATATATGCATAAATTATAAGCATTGAACCCAATATGGTTCAAAACAACCCAAAATATATCCATAAAGTTATAACTCCTAAACGATGAACACAAAATGCTTTAAAATGTCCAAGTATATGTATAAACCATGAAGTATAAATATTGAATAGCTAACCCAATATGCATAAACACAACACTAACATTGAACACAATTAAAAAAGTTCAACAAATTTAATTTAGATAAAATGGACTCAGAAATAAAATTTAGAAGGAAAGGTTTAAACTATTTACTTTGATTGAATTGTTTTGAAAAGCTTAGTTTTCCTTTCTACTTAAACTAGTTACTCTAACTGGTCGGCAAGGAGAACTGCATTATACGTTGAGGACTAGAGTGGAAGAAGCTTAACTACTTCTCTAAGAGAAAAAGGGGAACGGGTCAGGCGTGCGACTGCAAGTGGATCATAGAACGTAATAATCGATCTTTGTCTTTTATAGAACATGACCCACACATGGTCCATTCCCATGCGCAACTCACAAGAAGACTACCAAACGGGGCACCATACATCATCTCCCTCTTTCATACCACAGAGCCTTCAACTTTAGCCATCTCTCACACATCTCCCAAAATTTCTCCCCCAGCCACAAATACTCGTTGAACCGTTTTTTAATACTGACACCATTGCTTCCATTACTGATACATCATACCTCCCACAACCTTTTTTTTTTTTTTTGGATAAGATNCACATTTCCCTATGTTGTAGCAGCCATCTGCTTCAGTTTTGCTTGTAAGATCACCCCAGCTTCATCTGCTAGATTCTTCTTTTTAGCAGCAACCTGCATGAATTTAGCAAAGGAATATACATTTACTTCTTGTTATAACCGAGGGCAGCCCAATATGCTTAAAAAAGCTCAAATATATGCATAAATTATAAGCATTGAACCCAATATGGTTCAAAACAACCCAAAATATATCCATAAAGTTATAACTCCTAAACGATGAACACAAAATGCTTTAAAATGTCCAAGTATATGTATAAACCATGAAGTATAAATATTGAATAGCTAACCCAATATGCATAAACACAACACTAACATTGAACACAATTAAAAAAGTTCAACAAATTTAATTTAGATAAAATGGACTCAGAAATAAAATTTAGAAGGAAAGGTTTAAACTATTTACTTTGATTGAATTGTTTTGAAAAGCTTAGTTTTCCTTTCTACTTAAACTAGTTACTCTAACTGGTCGGCAAGGAGAACTGCATTATACGTTGAGGACTAGAGTGGAAGAAGCTTAACTACTTCTCTAAGAGAAAAAGGGGAACGGGTCAGGCGTGCGACTGCAAGTGGATCATAGAACGTAATAATCGATCTTTGTCTTTTATAGAACATGACCCACACATGGTCCATTCCCATGCGCAACTCACAAGAAGACTACCAAACGGGGCACCATACATCATCTCCCTCTTTCATACCACAGAGCCTTCAACTTTAGCCATCTCTCACACATCTCCCAAAATTTCTCCCCCAGCCACAAATACTCGTTGAACCGTTTTTTAATACTGACACCATTGCTTCCATTACTGATACATCATACCTCCCACAACCTTTTTTTTTTTTTTTGGATAAGATACCTCCCACAACCTTTAATGAACACCAAAATCACTTTCTCCTTTACAATTACACCAACACCATCTCTTCAACTAAAAACCCAGTACCATTAACAACAAACAAAACCATGCTTCTCACTAGAACCAAATTTTCCACAAACNCAAAATATATCCATAAAGTTATAACTCCTAAACGATGAACACAAAATGCTTTAAAATGTCCAAGTATATGTATAAACCATGAAGTATAAATATTGAATAGCTAACCCAATATGCATAAACACAACACTAACATTGAACACAATTAAAAAAGTTCAACAAATTTAATTTAGATAAAATGGACTCAGAAATAAAATTTAGAAGGAAAGGTTTAAACTATTTACTTTGATTGAATTGTTTTGAAAAGCTTAGTTTTCCTTTCTACTTAAACTAGTTACTCTAACTGGTCGGCAAGGAGAACTGCATTATACGTTGAGGACTAGAGTGGAAGAAGCTTAACTACTTCTCTAAGAGAAAAAGGGGAACGGGTCAGGCGTGCGACTGCAAGTGGATCATAGAACGTAATAATCGATCTTTGTCTTTTATAGAACATGACCCACACATGGTCCATTCCCATGCGCAACTCACAAGAAGACTACCAAACGGGGCACCATACATCATCTCCCTCTTTCATACCACAGAGCCTTCAACTTTAGCCATCTCTCACACATCTCCCAAAATTTCTCCCCCAGCCACAAATACTCGTTGAACCGTTTTTTAATACTGACACCATTGCTTCCATTACTGATACATCATACCTCCCACAACCTTTTTTTTTTTTTTTGGATAAGATACCTCCCACAACCTTTAATGAACACCAAAATCACTTTCTCCTTTACAATTACACCAACACCATCTCTTCAACTAAAAACCCAGTACCATTAACAACAAACAAAACCATGCTTCTCACTAGAACCAAATTTTCCACAAACTGTGAATCCATATTTATGAGAGTCAAATGGTTATCTTTCCTCATCATGCTCTCAATCGACTGAAGGCTGCCCCTAATAGAACCAATCCTTGTATAAATCTCCCATAAAATCCTCCCTATTATTTCTAGTCTTTTTGCTTTACCCCTCGAACAACAAACTCCCATCCTCAACCCTTTACCTCATCTTGTTGATGAACCTGCTCTAGTGCCCAGGGGACCTAAAGAGATGAACCAATCACTTTGTATTGTTGAATGCTCTCAGGAGAATTTTATTGCAGAAGGTGTCAATGAATTGGGTAAAGGGGATGGCTCACAGATTGGTGCCAAGCTATGATCTGCCTATCTTTTTCCCTTAGTTAGTTGACCTCCAAGGCCACAAAGAAAAAATTAAATGGGTGAAGGAGATGCAATATTTACAATTCTCAGTTAATTACAATAAGCCTAGTAGTGGTCACATCAACAAGGATGAAGGGTCAACTTCACCTGGATGATTTTTATCACTTGGAATGTTAAGGGCCTTTGTTCTTGGAAAAAGAGAGCCCTCATCAAAGATTTCCTTTGGTTACATAATCCGACCCTCATCGTTTTACAAGAAAAAAAAAACACACAGGTCATCAAAAGAAGGTTTATTAAATCACTTTGAAGCTCTCGTAACATTGCATGGCCTGATGCCATGGTGCTTCTGCAGGTGTCATCCTTTGGAAAGAATCCTCTTTCAATGCCCTAAAAGTGGTTAAAGGTTTTTATTCTCTATCCATTCATCGCTCTCTTGCCGATGGCTTCATATTTTGATGGGTTTTTGGCCCAAATTGCTTAGCAGATAGGGAGTTCTTTTGGAATGAGCTTAACGATTTATATATGTTTTGTCACCCTAACTAGATTTTGGGTGGCAATCCAATGTTACAAAATTCACATAAGATTACAGATCACCAATCTGCTTTGGTGGTCAACTGTCAAATCCTTGATGCCTCCCTTATTGCCATCGACATCATTGATGAGTGGAATAGAAGGAAAAAGAGGGGAGTGGTCATAAAACTTGATATAGAGAAGGCATTCAATATGGTGGATTGGGAACTTCTTGAGGATACTCTTAGAGCTAAGGGCTTTGAACAAACTTGGAGGAAAAGGATTAGGGGGTGCATCAACTAATTTCTCCATTATTAACAACGGTAAGCCTAGAGGTAAAATCTGAGGATCAAAAAGCCTTCACCAAGGAGATCCTTTTCTCCTTTTTATTTATTTATTTATCCCCGTGGTTGATTGTCTTAGTAGAAGCTCTTATTGGCAGAACATAAAGGTTTGCACGTTGGCAAGGAACCACATAAAATCTCCACAACCCACCTTCAATTTGTAGATGACACCATATTTTTTTCTTCTCCTGAGGAAGTTCTACCTCATCCATTGGTTGTCGGATTGGTTGTTGGCCAACTACATATTTGGGTCATCCATTGAATGGTAATCCTCGCACTATTAACTTTTGGGCTCTTGTCTTTGAGAAAGTTGAGAAATATTTGCATAACCCGAGGCTTCTCATATATTTAAAGGAGGTAGACACACTCTAATCCAAGTTATGCTTTCAAACTTGCCTATATATTATTTCGGCATTTTTCTTGCTCCATCAAAGGTCACAAAATATATTATGAAGTTGTACATGACTTTCTGTGGAGGGGAGACATTGACAAAAGAGGGTAGCCATCTCCTAAACTGGCCAGTTATACAATCCCCTATTGAAGAAGGTGGATAGGGAATTTTTGACATACAAAAATGAAACATCTCCCTCTTGGAATTAGAGGTTTTATTAGGATAAAAATGATCATTGGCAAAAAAATTATTGCTGCAAAACATGGAACTAGCCATTACAACTTAAAGTTGAGCAGTGTTTCTTGAAGACAACCAAGAGACCATGAAAATCTATCCATAATTTGCAGAGCTAGTACACAATCACATAGAAGTCAGAATTGGGAAGGGAGGTAATGCTTTGTTTTGGAAGATGTTTGGCTGGGAGAACAAAATTTACAGTGAAAGTATACCTCTCTTTATCATTTATCTCTTAGAGAAGAGGTAACTATTGTTGATCTGTGAAATCAAAGGGTTGGTTCTTGGAACCTAATCATGACTTGATAAAGTTTAAACTGAAGAATGGGCTTCCCTATCTCATCCTTTATTGACCTCCATGCTCAAAGATCAAGATGATAGATGGGCTTTGGGTTTCGAAAAGGATGGGGTCTTTTCTAACAGTTCACCAACCCAAAAGCTCACATCCACCGGTAATTTGACCAATTTGGCTTTTCATCAACAGTTATGGAAAGGACATTCTCCCAAAAAAGTCAAATTTTTATTTTAGAGCTTAGACGTACTTGTATCAACACCTTTGACAATTTACAACGAAAATCCCCTTGGCAGGCTACCACTCCAAGTTGCTGCCTCTTATATTACATGGATAATGAGTCCCTGATTCACTTGTTCAGCAACTGTGCTTCTGCCTCCACTGTTTGGTCTTTCTTATAACAAACATTTGGTCCTTACATCACTTGACCTTGTGATATCTTCTCCTTGCTCAACTTGACTTTCAAGAGACACCCATTTACGAAGGAAAATAAGATTTTTTTGGCTCCATTTTATCTATGCCTTTCTTGGAATTTATGACTTAACAGAAATGCTTGGTCTTTAAAGATAAGCATTAGAATATAAACTCCATTGAGTCTGCTTCATATTTTGCTTTATCTAGGCGTATTTTATCCCCTGCTTTTTGGAATTATCACTTAGCGATGCTCTTATCTCATTGGAGATCTTTCTTGTAACTATCATAGATAGGTCTTACTTTTGTATTCTTTCATACATCAATGAAATGGTTCTATGCTTCCTATCAAAAAAATGTTTTTCAGTAAGATTATTTGCCCATTACAAACAGATTGATGGCAATTCAGCATTGACCAGAACGATAAGTTATAAGCTCTTTAGTTAGACCCAAGCACAAAAGAAAGAATGTCCAGAGAGATATTTTTGTTAAAGATGAGTAGATGGCGTTCAACTATTTACATTTCAAATTCAGTTAGCGGTGCTCCCTTTCTTGAACTTCCCCTAATTCTTTACCAAGTATAATATTTCATTCACAAACAAAGATGCAGAAGTAACAATAAGGAATTACAATATCTGGTTCAGAAATCAACATTTCTTGCACTAGCATTCTAACTTGTAAAAATTTTGATTAAAAATTCAACTTGAAAGTAGTCACAATACCTCGATTAGTTGGTCAAAATTCGACTTTAGCAATTTGATCTTTCGATCGCAGTAATCTTTTCCTTCAGCCATTGTTTTCTGATTCAACCATCAAATCAACTCAGAACAGTCATGAAAACACATTTCCAACATTAAAATTTAATACATGACAAACTTATATTATTGTTGACAAAGCCGGATCATAATTCTTACACAGTGAATCATAAGATCCTAACTGATGATAAGAATCAGCAACAATTAGTGTTAATAAACCAGAACAATTTCAGATAGGTAAGAACAAGTGATATAAATAAGTACCCTACATAGAAGGTAAATCTGCAAGTAAGTCGCCAGAGAAAAACAGCTTGTCTCACTCAATAAAAGGCACAATTAAAAACATATTGTCAAGTACAATAGCCATTTGTTGGAAAAGGAAGTTAAATTTTCAGTGACACCGATCTCGTTTGCCGAATGAAATCTAAGTAAAAACCAAATAGATTTCAACTTTTTTTTTGGTGAAAAGAACTAACGGTGGATGCAAGAAAAAAATGAATCAAGAACTGAAGAATGGCAACCAAGCAATAAGGTCCCAAAGTCCACCAAACTGACCTCAATGAAGTATCCAGTTCCGACATCCACCAAGACCTTATCGGCGTCATCCAGCGTCCCAGGCACGTAAAGCGACGCAGTAAGAGGCACCAACATCTTCTTTCCTAAAAATAAATATTTGTGAAAAAAAAAAAAAAAAACCTACTCACTAACCGATACACGATCAGGCAAACACAAAAGGCACTATCTGAACGAATAAGCACAACAGACAATCAACGAAAAAGCAAAAACGCACAACAACAAACGAGGAGCCACCGATTAGAATCCAAACACACGAACTTACACTAATTTTCCAGAAATGGAGAGAAGCTAACCTTGAGGACGGAGCGAGAGATCGTGAAGGGCAGCGGAGGCATTGTCGAGACGAGAAGTGGCAGTGCGAATGTTGTTGAGGCTATCGTGAAGGAGATTGACTTCCATGTCAGTCTGTTCTTTGATGGCTTTGAGCTGCTCGACACTCATCTTCTCCAACTCCAACGATCGCACCCCTTCGCCGCCGCTGCCGCCCTTTCTCGAAGCCATTGATTCACCTTGGCGTTTGGATTCAATTTTACAACCCGCGAGTCGGATGGCTTTCTAATAGACACTCTTAGTAATATGTTTTAGAAATAATTATAAGTATTATTATTATTATTGTTATTTAGTAATATTTTTTTTTAATTTGTTAAAAAAAAATTAAAAAGGATATTAATAAAATTTTAAAAAGTTTAAAGTATATTCGAATGGTTATTAAAAGTTTTAGATTATTTTTTAAATAAAATAAAAATGATTTTCTTTATATTTTTTTTTAAATGCTAGGCATAAATCTTATAAATTTTAAATCCATTAAAAAATATATTTGTAATTAGTTTAAAATATAAATAGTTAATAATTTATTTAAAAAAATATCCTTAAAATTTTAAAACAAAAAGGTTGAAATATTATTAGCATTAGTACAATATTTAAAAAAATATTTATAAATTTTTAAAATAATATTTAAAAGCTCATATATAATTAATTTATGAGACGTAGATAAACAATTTTAGTTCATGATCATATTAAATTTTCTTTTTACTTTTTATTAATTATACTTTAAATTTTTTTTTGAATATTTTTTATACACAGAACTTTCGATATATATATTGGAATCACCACCAGAATTTTTAAAGTTCAAATATATTTTTAAATATTATCAATATTTTTGAAATAAAACAATAATAGGGAAAATAATATTTTTAAATTTAAACTGTTATCAAATCTTTTTGAAAATTGGATATTTTTAAACTAGAGATAAAGTTTTGAAATATTTTTATTAATTTATCCTTAAGTAAAAAAAAAAAAAAAATATATATATATATATATATATATATATATTATTATTGAAAAAAAAATAGAAAAAGAAAATAAAATTAGTCCACGTCCCCGTTAAATCGGCCCACTTTTTTGCTTTAAAAAAACAAGACTGAGCCCACTTCGTAAAATAAAATAAACTGTTCCACGCCACTTCTTCGCGCCCTCTCCTCCTCCGTTGCAGCAGCTCGGTGTCGCCGCCGCTTCTCTACCGTTCACTTCTACCAGCGCCATCGTGTTTATTCCGTTTGTGGCGCCGCAGCCTCCTTCATCCTAGGGTTTGGCACTGGTTTTCTACTCCCTTGTTTTACAGGTATTCCGGCAGTTTCCATCTGTGTTTTTCTTCTCACTTGGAAAACACAAATTAGCACTTGTCTAATGAAAGAACGAATGTTTCTTTTTTTATTTTTTGTTTTTATTTCTTCTTTGGCATAACAATGGCTGAATAGCAGCGTAAATAAAAACAGTCGTGTGGCAAATTGGGACGTGGTTTGCGTGTTGGTTGTTCTGATTCGGACATGAATCAGCCATACAATTCGAGAAAAAGAAATAGTATATTTATCAAAAGAGGAAGAACACAGCCATAATGCATCAGGGACGAGGAATCCCTAAGCCCAAAACGGAGGATCACAACATAAAAGTCCTCCAAGCTAGATTGATGAACAATCATTGTGTATTACAAAAAAAAAAAAAAAAAAAAAAAAAAAAAAAAAAAAAAAAAAAAAANGAAAAATGTGTAAAGCACTCTCAGTAGAGGCAGTAAAGTGTACTCTTCCACAAAAGAAACTGCTTGAGGAAGAGTTTTCTGAAAATCATCTGCTGTTCCCTCCTTTACATAAAGCTCAAAGAAGAGCTCTGTAAGAATTCAACCATAAAATTTTAGTTTTCTCTTTAACTAACAGCCTGAGAGAAATTCAGAAAGACCATCAACTAAAGTTTAGGAGCACCAAGCCAAATTGAAAGTATTTAGGACGAAACACCAACCCTTACAAGCAAAAGGACAATGAAGGAAGAGGTTACTGCTGGATTGAGAACTTTGGTTGCAAAGGAGGCACATATTTGGGAAAGGTCCATATGAGGATGTCTTCGTTGCAATCTGTCTAAGGTATTTAAGCAGTTATTGACTACTGACGAGATGTAAAAATTAACCTTAGACCACTTGGCTTAGTGTTCGTAGCAAACTCTGAAAAGACGTTCTTTTCTTGCAATTGAATTAAAAGGAACTATTCTCAGATTTTGCATATTTTTTTCCAGGGGCTGTATTTAAGCTTCTTGCTGTTATTAAGAAACCCTCTACCCTTTAGTTTTACCAAACTTTGCTTTCAATAACCTTTCTCCAAAGGGCACCTTTAAAATGCACGTACCTCCACAACCATTCAGACAAAGGGCTGAATTCTTCCTTCTCAGATCACCTATCCCTAGACCACCACACAACAAAGGATCCGTAACCTTTCTCCAGCCAACCAAGTGGCTTCCTCCTTCCTCATTGACCCCTTCCCGAAGGAAATTCCTAATAATCTGTTCCTGATTTTGTCCATTACTGGGTCCCGAAAGGAAATGTTATTGGGATTATCTCCAATAGGCATTCCAAGGTAAGAGATGAGCAAAAGTCCTTCCCAGCTTCCTAGGAGTAAAGTTTCTTTACTAGTTTTGTCTATTGACATTCAGCCCAATCAAGGTTGTTTCTCCATATTGATAGTGAGACAGATGCCTTTGCAAAAATATTTAAAAATAGCTGCAAGCTTTCGGATCGTACTTACTTAAAAGAAGCGTGTCATCAACATATTGAATATGGGTAATGATGCCTCTTCTTCCCTCCCTTTAAATCCTTCAATTATGTCCTTTCTTTGCAAATTTCCACAAATTGACTAAAATCAAGATTAAATATGAAGAATATATTGCTAGATAGAGGAAGATGAATTATCTAGATGAGGAAAATGAGAATGTGGATTCTTGACATCAACAGAAATCGAATGGTAAAGCATTGAAACATGGAATGGGCTGTTCCTTAAGATTTATAAATTTGTAGATTCAATTCGTCTCCCTTTTTTTTTTAGAAACAATATCTAAAACCATAATTAATGTTCAAATACAATTCAATGAGACTCTACATTTGTGGTTTGATGTCATGTGCAATGGCCAGAGGGTTACTAAACTGCAGCTTCTCAAAGTTGGACTCATTTTGAGGATCTCTTCGTGTTCTCTATCCAGTCCTTTTAAGTTCTTAATCTTTGAGAATTGTAACAACTTCTACCTAGAAACTTGCTTCTGATCTATCATTTTTAACTAACACCCTTGATAATCTTCAACAAAAAAAAAAGAAAAAAAAAAGAAAAAAAAAAAGAGCAGAATAGATTTATTATTAAAAGGTAGAAGGCAAAGTGGGGAGAACAAGTTTCTCCTCTAT